>NC_036875.1:40668810-40676310 GCF_002910315.2 Salvelinus sp. IW2-2015 | reverse complement strand
GTAGTGATGCTGGACGGGCGGGCAGGTGCGGGCAGCAATCGGTTGAAGAGCATGCACTTAGTTTTACTAGCATTTAAAAGCAGTTGTAGGCCACAAAAGGAGAGTTGTATGGCGTTGAAGCTCGTTTGGAGGTTAGTTAACACAGTGTCCAAAGAAGGGCCAGAAGTATACAGAATGGTGTCGTCTGCGTAGAGGTGGATCAGAGAATCACCAGCAGCAAAAGCGACATCATTGATATATACAGAGAAAAAAGTCGGCCCGAGAATTGAACCCTGTGGCACCCCCATAGAGACTGCCAGAGGTCCGGACAACAGGCCCTCCAATTTGACACACTGAACTCTATCTGAGAAGTAGTTGGTGAATCAGGCGAGGCAGTCATTTGAGAAACCAAGGCTATTGAGTCTGACGATAAGAATACGGTGATTGACAGAGTCGAAAGCCTTGACCAGGTCGATGAAGACGGCTGCACAGTACTGTCTTTTATCGATGCCGGTTATGATATCGTTTAGGACCTTGAGCGTGGCTGAGGTGCCCCCATGACCAGCTCTGAAACCAGATTGCATAGTACGGTGGGATTCGAAATGGTCGGTGATCTGTTTCCTCAGATTACTATAGCGATGTTTCTCTAATACAGTATGATGGCTATATAATGTAACCATTGACTCAGATGACTATAGTGACTATTCATTCCATATCCATTCAAAACATATCTTTCTCCTAACTCCTAACAATTGAATAATAATATTGATTAATTAGGTGGGTGCTTATAATTGTCCTGTCTTACACATGTATAAGTGTGTATTATACGCATGTGGGAATTGGAAATAATTTTTTTGCTTATCTCATCACACCCTCGGAGAGTGGGGTCACCGCCAAGATCAGCCATTTGCGCAATTAGGGTTAAGTGCCTTGCTCAAGGACACTTTGACAGATTTTTCAACTTGTCGGCTCGGGGATCGAACTAGCAACCTTTCGGTTACTGGCCCAACTTTCTAAACACGCCACCCCCTGGGCTACATTATAGGCAAGCCTGGCATACAGACTAAACTTGTTGGTGTTCCTGGTACTAGCATAGACACTGTGTCTTTGTTGGTGTTCCAGGTTCTGGTACTGCATAGACACTGTGTCTTGTTGGTGTTTCCAGGTTCTGGTACTGCATAGAAACTGTGTCTTATTGGTGTTCCAGTCTCTGTACTGCATAGAACTGTGTCTTATTGGTGTTCCAGGTTCTGGTACTGCATAGATACTTTGTCTTGTTTGTGTTCCAGGTTCTGGTACTGCATAGAACTTGTCTTGTTGTGGTTCCAGGTTCTGGTACTGCATAGATACCTTGTCTTGTTGGTGTTCCGTCTGGTACAACTGCTAGACATCTGTGTCTTATTGTGTGTTCCAGGTTCTGGTACTGCATAAGACACTATGTCTTATTGGTGTTCCAGTTTGGTACTGCATAGACACTGTGTCCTTTTGGTTGTTCCAGGTTCTGGTACTGCATAGACACTGTGTCTTGTTGGTGTTCCAGGTCCTGGTACTGCATAGACACTGTGTCTTGTTGGGTTCCAGGTCCTGGTACTGCCATAGACACTTGTGCTTGTTGGTGTTCCAGGTTCTGGTACTGCATAGACACTGTGTCTTGATTGGTGTTCACCGGTTCTAGGTACTGGCATATAAGACACTGTGTCTTGTTGGTGTTGCCAGTTCTCGAGTACGCCATAGACACTGCGTGTCTATGTGGTTGTTCCAGGTTCTGGTACTGCATAGACCACTGTTCTTGTTGGTGTTCCAGGTTCTGTACTGCATAGACACTGTGTCTGTTGGTGTTCCAGGTTCTGGTACTGCATAGATACTTTGTCTTGATTGAGTGTTCCTGGGTACTGACATAAGGACACTGTGTCTTAATTGGTGTTCCAGAGTTCTGGTACTGCATAGATACTTTGTCTTGATTGGTGTTCCAGGTTCTGAGTTACTGCATAGATACTTTGTCTTGTTTGGTGTTCCTGGTACTGTGCATAGACACTGTGTCTTGTTGGTGTTCCAGGTTCTGGTACTGCATAGACACTGTGTCTTGTTGGTGTTCCAGGTCCTGGTACTGCATAGACCCTGTGTCTTGTTGGTGTTCCAGGTTCTGGTACTGCATAGACACTGTGTCTTGTTGGTGTTCCAGGTTCTGGTACTGCATAGACACTGTGTCTGTCTTGTATTGATTTGGTATCCTCACCCGATTGGCATCATTAACTCATTATCATAATGGCAATTAGATGCAGAGGGATTGATGTTGCCTGTGGGATCTGAGATGGCTAGTTTTCCCACTGCAATCGAGACGCTGATTACGCTCATGAATTAACTGAACACATGGTGTTCTGCCACACAATAGAACTGGATAATTTACAAGGCTGAGTGGGTGTCCTGTGTCTCATCTCTGTCTGAGACAAGGGCGATGAGCAAGTTATACTGGGTAGGAGACAGAGACATGCAGAGTAGTGACAGGAGGCCAGACACCACTGCAGTCCAAGGTGGATTATGAGTGACATGCAGAGCACGGCACATTTCTCACCATAACAAACATCATTAAAGGCTAAAGGTAACACAAATGGTGATGCAAACTGTAACTAGAGAAGAATAGGGTTGAAAATCCACGTTTCTAAAAATACCCATTTAATCGAGTCCTGCTGCTGGCTCGGGTAGCGGATTTAGATTGGTGGATTGGTTCAAAAAGTTGGCAGGGCCCCAAATGCTAAATCTTACCGTATGCTTCCCAGTTGACATATATTATGACAACATTTTGTGATGTTTTTGTTTGTTTTGGTGTTCTGCAGTTTTGTTGGAGGAGCTGTTCATGTGCACACATTTCTTTCTTGGTGGAAGTCAAATTTCGATCGTTGAAGTCTACGCCCTTTCATCAGTGATTGGTCAACAGTACTACCCCTAGTAGGAGTGGGAACTATTGACGGGATTCTTCAATTAAGTGTTTCTGGTCATTCAACAAGACGACTAGTTTTCATGCACATTCTTTCACTTGAAAAGTACTGCACCAAACATCTTAGTAAATGTAACATTGTGCGACTTAGTCCTCGTTGGCAAAAACATCAATTAATGACAGATTTGTTTAAAATTTATCTTAGAATAATTGACTATTTTGACAAGTGTTACTGGCTATGTTGACGCAAACAGTGAGGGGAGGAGGGGTTAACATAACGTAGTCTAACGTCTGTTTCCTGTCTGTATGTCTCTCTGTCTCTTTGTCTGTGCTGCAGATGAGAGGAGCGTGAGCCAGGGGAAGTGTGCTGCGTAACTGCCTGAGATAATGCTGTTGACACGCGCAGCCTGGAGCTGCTGCTGAGGGAGGAACAGAGAGTCCTGTACAGTCAGGGAGCTACTCACAGAGAGGGAGGGGGGGGACCATGTCCCACCACCACCACCACAGGAACCCCAGCCAGGGCAGCCACCGCACAATGAGCGCCGAGGAGAGGAGCTCCACGCCCATCCGCCACCACAAGACGCCTACACACAAGAGCGCCTCGTCCTCCTCCTCATCCCAGCGCGACAGCCGCCAGGTAAGTAGCGACCGACCTGCCCACCGCCAGACACAGAGTTAGACACAGTCAGCTGCTCTGGGAACAGTGACTAGTGGACTGATTCAGTCTCTGGTGCCATGAGAAAGGGTGGGACTGACTGGTTGGTAGTAGCAGCTCCATCAGCACAGCCTGCAGGTGATCTCTCTAGGATTGGATGGTATCTGGATTTTCATACCATCATACCGTTTCTGTACCATATCGGGGTTTATGGTATTACCGAATGTGCACAATGTGCACTATTTAAAAATAGCTATAATAATTGGGAGCACAAAACTATTTTGGCAACAGGGATCTTGATCTAGGAGGGGGTTGAATATCTCTGTTGTAAGCAAGAATCTTGACATATAGCCACTTAGCTAGCAAGTTAGCAAACCAAACGCATAGCTGGAGCCCGAGCTGGATATCATTTATTTGACAGGAGCACTGAGCTGGATATCATTTATTTGACAGGAGCCCTGGACTGGATATCATTTATTTGACAGGAGCACTGAGCTGGATATCATTTATTTGACAGGAGCACTGAGCTGGATATAATTTATTTGACAGGAGCCCTGGACTGGATATCATTTATTTGACAGGAGCCCTGGACTGGATATCATTTATTTGACAGGAGCCCTGAGCTGGGAATATCTATTTATTTGACAGGAGCCCTGGGCTGGATATCATTTATTTGACAGGAGCCCTGGACTGGATATCATTTATTTGACAGGAGCACTGGACCTGGATATCATTTATTTGACGGAGCCCTGGACTGGATATCATTTATTTGACAGGAGCCCTGAGCTGGATATCATTTATTTGACAGGAGCCCTGGACTGGATATCATTTATTTGACAGGAGCCCTGGACTGGATATCATTTATTTGACAGGAGCCCTGGACTGGATATCATTTATTTGACAGGAGCCCTGAGCTGAATATCATTTATTTGACACATCTTATATTTGTTATAGTTAACAACTTAACTTATAGTTAGTTATAAGCAGTGGCTTTGCACGTACCCTGTAGACCCGTGAAGCCGGGGTGCCCCCAAACCCCCTATACATACATACATACACACTGCTGTTTTAGAACACCACTCCTTCAGGGTTTTTTCTTTATTTTTACTATTTTTACATTGTAGAATAATAGTGAAGACATCAAAACTATGAAATACACATATGGAATCCCTG
Source organism: Salvelinus sp. IW2-2015 (assembly GCF_002910315.2). Taxonomy (NCBI): domain Eukaryota; kingdom Metazoa; phylum Chordata; class Actinopteri; order Salmoniformes; family Salmonidae; genus Salvelinus; species Salvelinus sp. IW2-2015. The sequence goes on along the minus strand of NC_036875.1, from coordinate 40,671,568 downwards.
TAGTAACCAAAAACGTGTTAAACAAATCAAAATATATTTTATGTTTGAGATTCTTCAAAGTAGGCACCCTTTGCCTTGATGACAGCTTTGCACACTCTTGGCATTCTCTCATCCAGTTTCACCTGGAATGCTTTTCCAACAGTCTTGAAGGAAGTTCCCACATATGCTGAGAACTTGTTGGCTGCTTTTCCTTCACTCTGCGGTCCAACTCATCCCAAACCATCTCATTGGGTTGAGGTTGGGTGATTGTGGAGGCCAGGTCATCTGATGCAGCACTCCATCACTCTCTTCTTGGTCAAATAGCCCTACAACAGCTGGAGGGTGTGTTGGGGTCATTGTCTGTTGAAAAACAACCAGATGGGATGACGTATCACTGCAGAATGATGAGGTAGCCATGTTGGTTAATTGTGCCTTGAATTCTAAATAAATCACAGACAGTGCCACCAGCAAAGCACCCCCACACCACACACCTCCTCCATGCTTTACGGTGGAAATACAACATGCGGAGATCATCCGTTCACCCACACCGCGTCTCACAAAGACAGACCGGTCGTTGGAACAAAAATCTCCAATTTGGACTCCAGACCAAAGGACAATTTCCACCGGTCTATTGTCCATTTCTTGTGTTTCTTGGCCCAAGCAAGTCTCTTCTTCTTATTGCTGTTCTTTAGTAGTGGTTTATTTGCAGCAATTCGACCATGGAAGGCCTGATTCACACAGTCTCCTCTGAACAGTTGGTGTTGAGATGTGTCTGTTACTTGAACTCTGGGAAGCATTTATTTGGGCCTGCATTTCTGAGGCTGGTAACTCTAATGAACTTGTCCTCTGTAGCAGAGGTAACTCTGGGTCTTTCCTTTCCTGTGGCGGTCCTCTATGAGAGCCAGGTTCATCATAGCGCTTGATGGTTTTCTTGCGACGGGTTATTGTAAACAGTGAATTAGAAATTCTTATTTAGGGTCAGCTTATGGGGTTAAATGTTAGGGCCATTTAGTCGTGTTGTGAAGCTGAAGCCTTTAGTCATGTGTGAAGCTGAAGCTTTAGTCGTGTTTGTGAAGCTGAAGCCTTTAGTCGTGTGTTGAAGCTGAAGCCTTTAGTCGTGTTGTGAAGCTGAAGCCTTTAGTCGTGTTGTGAAGCTGAAGCCTTTAGTCGTGTTGTGAAGCTGAAGCCTTTAGTCGCGGTGTAAGCTGAAGCCTTTAGTCGTGGTGTGAAGCTGAACCTTTAGTCGTGTGTGAAGCTGAAGCCTTTAGTCGCGGTGTGAAGCTGAAGCTTTAGTCGTGTTGTGAGCTGAAGCCTTTAGTCGTGGTGTGAAGCTGAAGCTTTAGTCGCGGTGGTGAAGCTGAAGCCTTTAGTCGTGTTGTGGAAGCTGAAGCTTTAGTCGTGGTGTGAAGTGAACCTTTAGTCGTGTGTGAAGCTGAAGCCTTTAGTCGTGTTGTGAAGCTGAACCTTTAGTCGGTGTGAAGCTGAAGCTTTAGTCGTGTTGTGAAGCTGAAGCCTTTAGTCCGGGTGTGAAGCTGAACCTTTAGTCGTGGTGTGAAGCTGAAGCCTTTAGTCGTGTTGTGAAGCTGAAGCCTTTAGTCGTGTTGTGAAGCTGAAGCCTTTAGTCGGGTGTGAAGCTGAAGCCTTTAGTCGTGTTGTGAAGCTGAAGCCTTTAGTCGTGGTGTGAAGCTGAAGCCTTTAGTCGGGTGTGAAGCTGAAGCCTTTAGTCGCGTGTGAAGCTGAAGCCTTTGTCGGGTGTGAAGCTGAAGCCTTTAGTCGTGGTGTGAAGCTGAAGCCTTTAGTCGTGTTGTGAAGCTGAAGCCTTTAGTCGTGTTGTGAAGCTGAAGCCTTTAGTCGTGTTGTGAAGCTGAAGCTTAGTCGTGTTGTGAAGCTGAAGCCTTTGTCGTGTTGTGAAGCTGAAGCCTTTAGTCGTGTTGTGAAGCTGAAGCCTTTAGTCGTGTTGTGAAGCTGAAGCCTTTAGTCGTGTGTTGAAGCTGAAGCCTTTAGTCGCGGTGTGAAGCTGAAGCCTTTAGTCGTGTTGTGAAGCTGAAGCCTTTAGTCGTGTTGTGAAGCTGAAGCCTTTAGTCGTGGTGTGAAGCTGAAGCCTTTAGTCGCGGTGTGAAGCTGAAGCCTTTAGTCGCGGTGTGAAGCTGAAGCCTTTAGTCGTGGTGTGAAGCTGAAGCCTTTAGTCGTGGTGTGAAGCTGAAGCCTTTAGTCGTGGTGTGAAGCTGAAGCCTTTAGTCGTGGTGTGAAGCTGAAGACTTTAGTCGTGGTGTGAAGCTGAAGCCTTTGTCGCGGTGTGAAGCTGAAGCCTTTAGTCGTGTTGTGAAGCTGAAGCCTTTAGTCGTGGTGTGAAGCTGAAGCTTTAGTCGTGTTGTGAAGCTAGCCTTTAGTCGTGGTGTGAAGCTGAAGCCTTTAGTCGTGTTGTGAAGCTGAAGCCTTTAGTCGCGGTGTGAGCTGAAGCCTTTAGTCGCGGTGTGAAGCTGAAGCTTTAGTCGTAGTGTGAAGCTGAAGCCTTTAGTCGTAGTGTGAAGCTGAAGCCTTTAGTCGTAGTGTGAAGCTGAAGCCTTTAGTCGTGGTGTGAAGCTGAAGCCTTTAGTCGTGGTGTGAAGCTGAAGCCTTTAGTCGTGTGTGTGAAGCTGAAGCCTTTAGTCGTGTTGTGAAGCTGAAGCCTTTAGTCCGTGTTGTGAAGCTGAAGCCTTTAGTCGTGTTCTGAAGCCTTTAGTCGTGGTGTGAAGCTGAAGCCTTTCTTTTTCTTCTGTCTTGGTCTGTGAACTGAACT
>NC_036875.1:40661310-40663810 GCF_002910315.2 Salvelinus sp. IW2-2015 | reverse complement strand
GAATACAACCGGTGAGGAAATGGGAGAGGCATTTCCTCACCTGGAAATGCCTCCAGTGAAATGCTTACCTACAAGCCCTTAACCAACAATGCTTTAAGAAGTTTTAATGAAAAAAGATATATAATAAAAGTAACAAATAATTAAAGATCAGCATTAAAATAACAATAGCGAGGCTATATATATTGTTACATATACTATATACAGCGGGTACCGGTACAGAGTCAATGTGTGGGGGGGCACAGGTTAGTCGAGGTAATTGAGGTAATATGTACAGTTGAAGTCAGAAATTTACATACACCTTAGCCAAATACATTTAAACTCAGTTTTTCACAATTCCTGACATTTAATCTGAGTAAAAATTCCCTGTCTTAGGTCAGTCGTCAGTTAGGATCACCACTTTATTTTAAGAATGTGAAATGTCAGAATAATAGTAGAGAGAATGATTTATTTCAGCTTTTATTTCTTTCATCACATTCCCAATGGGTCAGAAGTTTACATACACTCAATTAGTATTTGGTTGCATTGCCTTTAAATTGTTTAACTTGGGTTAAACGTTTCAGGTAGCCTTCCACACGCTTCCCACAATAAGTTGGGTGAACTTGGCACATTCTCTCTGACAGAGCTGGTGTCATGAGTCAGGTTTGTCGACCTCCTTGCTCGCACACACTTTTTCAGTTCTGCCCACAAATGTTCTATTGGATTGAGGTCGGGTTTTCTGATGGCCACTCCAATACCTTGACTTTGTTGTCCTTAGCATTTTGCCACAACTTTGGAAGTATGCTTGGGGTCATTGTCCATTTGGAAGACCCATTTGCGACCAAGCTTTAACTTCCTGACTGATGTCTTGAGATTTTGCTTCAATATATCCACATAATTTTCCTTCCTCATGATGCCATCTATTTTGTGAAGTGCACCAGTCCCCCCTGCAGCAAAGCACCCCCACAACATGATGCTGCCACCCCCGTGCTTCACGGTTGGAATGGTGTTCTTCGGCTTGCAAGACTCCCCCTTTTTCCTCTAAACATAACGATGGTCATTATGGCCAAACTGTTCTATTTTTGTTTCATCAGACCAGAGGACATTTTTCCAAAAAAGTACGATCTTTGTCCCCAGGTGCAGTTGCAAACCGTAGTCTGGCTTTTTTATGGCGGTTTTGGAGCAGTGGCTTCTTCGTTGCTGAACGGCCTTTCAGGTTATGTCGACATAGGACTCGTTTTACTATGGATATAGATACTTTTGTACCTGTTTCCTCCAGCATCTTCACAATGTCCTTTGCTGTTATTCTGAGATTGATTTTCACTTTTCGCACCAAAGTACGTTCATCTCTAGGAGACAGAATGCGTCTCCTTCCTGACCGGTACTATTGTTTGTACAGATGAACGTGGTACCTTCAGGCGTTTGGAAATTGCTCTTAAGGATGAACCAGACTTGTGGAGGTCTACAATTATTTTTCTGAGGTCTTGGCTGATTTCTTTTGATTTTTGCATTATGTCAATCAGAGGAACTGAGTTTGAAGATAGGCCTTGAAATACATCCACAGGTACACCTCCAATTGACTCAAATTATGTCAATTAGCCTATCAGAAGCTTCTAAAGCCATGACATCATTTTCTGGAATTTTCCAAGCTGTTTAAAGGCACAGTCAACTTAGTTTATGTAAACTTCTGACCTATGGAATTGTGATACAGTGAATTATAAGTGAAATAATCTGTCTGTAAACAATTGTTGGAAAAATGACTTGTGTCATGCATAAAGTAGATGTCCTAACCAACTTGCCAAAACTATAGTTTGTTAACAAGAAATTTGTGGTGGTTGAAAAACGAGTTTTAATGACTCCAACCTAAGTGTATTGTAACCTCGACTTCAACTGTACATGTAGGTAGAGTTAAAGTGGCTATGCATAGATAATAAACAGAGAGAAGCAGCAGCGTAAAAGAAGGGTTCGGTAGCCCAGATTTACCCTAAGGTGTCCCTCTGGCTCTCTACCCCACAGTGCTGCTGCGGTGTAGGTCTAGATATTTATAGCCCAGATTTACCCAGATTCACCCTAAGGTGTCCCCAAGGATCGTTTGTTCTATTCCCTGCTCCTAAAGACCTTACCTGTAGTAAAGGTTTGATTCATTGCAGTATTAGAGGTTAATGTAGCCTAATACACAGCATGTGGTTTCAATGTAGCTAGGTGTCGTAATGTGGCCTAATACACCAGTGTGTTTCAATGTAGCTAGGTGTCGTAGTGTAGCCTAATACACCAGTGTGTTTCAATGTAACTAGGTGTCGTAATGCAGCCTAAAACACCAGTGTGTTTCAATGTAGCTAGGTGTCGTAATGTAGCCTAATACACCAGTGTGTTTCATGTAACTAGGTGTCGTAATGCAGCCTAATACACCAGTGTGTTTCAATGTAGCTAGGTGTCGTAATGTAGCCTAAAACACCAGTGTGTTTCAATGTAGCTAGGTGTCGTAATGCAGCCTAATACACCAGTGTGTTTCAATGTAGCTAGG
>NC_036875.1:40643678-40661105 GCF_002910315.2 Salvelinus sp. IW2-2015 | reverse complement strand
ATCCGTGTAGGTCTAGAAATCAAATCAAATGTTATAAGTCACATGCGCCGAATACAACCGGTGAGGAAATGGGAGAGGCATTTCCTCACCTGGAAATGCCTCCAGTGAAATGCTTACCTACAAGCCCTTAACCAACAATGCTTTAAGAAGTTTTAATGAAAAAAGATATATAATAAAAGTAACAAAAATAATTAGATCAGCATTAAAATAACAATAGCGGAGGCTATATATATTGTTACATATACTATATACAGCGGGTACCGGTACAGAGTCAATGTGTGGGGGGCACAGGTTAGTCGAGGTAATTGAGGTAATATGTACAGTTGAAGTCAGAAATTTACATACACCTTAGCCAAATACATTTAAACTCAGTTTTTCACAATTCCTGACATTTAATCTTAGTAAAAATTCCCTGTCTTAGGTCAGTTAGGATCACCACTTTATTTTAAGAATGTGAAATGTCAGAATAATAGTAGAGAGAATGATTATCAGCTTTTATTTCTTTCATCACATTCCCAATGGGTCAGAAGTTTACATACACTCAATTAGTATTTGGTTGCATTGCCTTTAAATTGTTTAACTGGGTAAACGTTCAGGTAGCCTTCCACACGCTTCCCACAATAAGTTGGGTGAACTTTGGCACATTCCTCCTGACAGAGCTGGTGTAACTGAGTCAGGTTTGTCGACCTCCTTGCTCGCACACACTTTTTCAGTTCTGCCCACAAATGTTCTATTGGATTGAGGTCAGGGTTTCTGATGCGCACTCCAATACCTTGACTTTGTTGTCCTTAAGCCATTTTGCCACAACTTTGGAAGTATGCTTGGGGTCATTGTCCATTTGGAAGACCCATTTGCGACCAAGCTTTAACTTCCTGACTGATGTCTTGAGATTTTGCTTCAATATATCCACATAATTTTCCTTCCTCATGATGCCATCTATTTTGAAGTGCACCAGTCCCCCCTGCAGCAAAGCACCCCCACAACATGATGCTGCCACCCCCGTGCTTCACGGTTGGAATGGTGTTCTTCGGCTTGCAAGACTCCCCCTTTTTCCTCTAAACATAACGATGTCATTAGGCCAAACTGTTCTATTTTTGTTTCATCAGACCAGAGGACATTTTTCCAAAAAGTACGATCTTTGTCCCATGTGCAGTTGCAAACCGTAGTCTGGCTTTTTTATGGCGGTTTTGGAGCAGTGGCTTCTTCGTTGCTGAACGGCCTTTCAGGTTATGTCGACATAGGACTCGTTTTACTATGGATATAGATACTTTTGTACCTGTTTCCTCCAGCATCTTCACAATGTCCTTGCTGTTATTCTGAGATTGATTTTCACTTTTCGCACCAAAGTACGTTCATCTCTAGGAGACAGAATGCGTCTCCTTCCTGACCGGTACTATTGTTTGTACAGATGAACGTGGTACCTTCAGGCGTTTGGAAATTGCTCTTAAGGATGAACCAGACTTGTGGAGGTCTACAATTATTTTCTGAGGTCTTGGCTGATTTCTTTTGATTTTTGCATTATGTCAATCAGAGGAACTGAGTTTGAAGATAGGCCTTGAAATACATCCACAGGTACACCTCCAATTGACTCAAATTATGTCAATTAGCCTATCAGAAGCTTCTAAAGCCATGACATCATTTTCTGGAATTTTCCAAGCTGTTTAAAGGCACAGTCAACTTAGTTTATGTAAACTTCTGACCCTATGGAATTGTGATACAGTGAATTATAAGTGAAATAATCTGTCTGTAAACAATTGTTGGAAAATGACTTGTGTCATGCATAAAGTAGATGTCCTAACCAACTTGCCAAAACTATAGTTTGTTAACAAGAAATTTGTGGAGTGGTTGAAAAACGAGTTTTAATGACTCCAACCTAAGTGTATTGTAACCTCCGACTTCAACTGTACATGTAGGTAGAGTTAAAGTGGCTATGCATAGATAATAAACAGAGAGAAGCAGCAGCGTAAAAGAAGGGGTCTCGGTAGCCCAGATTTACCCTAAGGTGTCCCTCTGGCTCTCTACCCCACAGTGCTGCTGCGGTGTAGGTCTAGATATTTATAGCCCAGATTTACCCAGATTCACCCTAAGGTGTCCCCAAGGATCGTTTGTTCTATTCCCTGCTCCTAAAGACCTTACCTGTAGTAAAGGTTTGATTCATTGCAGTATTAGAGGTTAATGTAGCGCTAATACACCAGTGTGTTTCAATGTAGCATAGTGTCGTAAATGTAGCCTAATACACCAGTGTGTTTCAATGTACTAGGTGTCGTAGTGTAGCCTAAACACCAGTGTGTTCAATGTAACTAGGTGTCGTAATGCAGCCTAAAACACCAGTGTGTTTCAATGTAGCTAGGTGTGTAATGTAGCCTAATACACCAGTGTGTTTCAATGTAACTAGGTGTCGTAATGCAGCCTAATACACCAGTGTGTTTCAATGTAGCTAGGTGTCGTAATGTAGCCTAAAAACACCAGTGTGTTTCAATGTAGCTAGGTGTCGTAATGCAGCCTAATACACCAGTGTGTTTCAATGTAGCTAGGTGTCGTAATGTAGCCTAAAACACCAGTGTGTTTCAATGTAAACTAGGTGTCGTAATGTAGCCTAATACACCAGTGTGTTTCAATGTAGCTAGGTGTCGTAATGTAGCCTAAAACACCAGTGTGTTTCAATGTATACTGAACAAAAATATAAATGCAACATGCTTCTGTCCTACCAAGCAAAAAGGCAGAAACTGCTCATACCATGGAACTGAGAAATATGTATTTTATTTACCTTGGATTCAGAGTAACTTTATGCAGTTACTGCTAACATGAACCCCCATTTTCTCCAAAACACAATAGAGGCAGGATACTTGTCCACACGATTAAGGATGTATTTAATGTAGCAAAAATTACATTAACTCAAGTGAGCAGTTACTGCCTTTTTTTGGCTTGGTAGGGCTGTATTGCTTTGGCCTAATCATGGCTGTCTGTTTTGAAGTTCTATTAAGGCATTTGTATTAACAGTCTAGATCGTTCTACTACCTGGGTTTGTGATTGAATAGCCATGACATATACACTGTATCCAACCAATGACTGGCTACTGCACTGCTTTAATGCTTTTGATGCATTGGGCTCCCGGGTGGCACAGCGGTCTAAGACACTGCATCTCAGTGCAAGAGGCATCACTACAGTCCCTGGTTTGAATCCAGGCTGTATCACATCCGGCCGTGATTGGGAGTCAGCGTTGTCCGGGTTTGGCCAGGGTAGGTTTTTATTTAACTATGCAAGTCAGTTAAGAACAAATTCTTATGTACAATGATGGCCAAACCCAGGCGACGCTGGGCCACCGCGTTCACGGTAAAACTATGGGACTCCCAATCACGGCCAGATGTGATTCAGCCTGAATACGAACCAGGGTCTGTAGTGACGCCTCTAGCACTGAGATGCAGTGCCTTAGACTGCTGCGTTTATATTTTTGTTCAGTATCATCAGGGAAGTAGTTTTAACTTGCTATTGTTCTTTACTGTCTATTAAACACGATCGTAGAGCTGGAAGCCTTCACACTCAGCTAAATAGGAAAGAGTAGCCAGCAAGGGAGTTCCGGGCTGGGGGGGTCCGGATTGCCCCCCCCCCCCCCCCCGGTGATTTTGTTTTGCAGAACGAGCTCTATTTTGGTTGCCTCTGGAACATTCTAATGCCTTGATTCCATCCGAAATACACAGCTATATTATAGAATACTTTAAAGGCTTTACCTCCCAGTAAAATGAGTTGTAATATTTGGGAGAAAGGCATGACTTTACAATTAAAATGACAGAACATCTATGAATTCAGTGTGTTAGTTGTTTTGGATATCATCTAGGCTTAGACTTATATGATCAGGACTATTTTGTTAGTAAGATAACCTTTTTTAACATGAAACCTGTCTTCTCTTGAGATTCAAGTCATATTTACAGTTTTACTACAAGGTATGAATGGCCACAATGGTGTTTGTTCTTCAAATTATGTATTTTATTGGCTCTGCTGCTGTGGACACTTAGGGTAAGGAAACCAATGTGTCATTTTGTAATTTGGGTGAACTATCACTTTAAAAGTTTTGCCTGTCAATCAATCACTCTGGGTGGGATTGTCAGGGGAGGGGGCAGGATGTTTGTGACTCAGAGTTGTCAATCAATCGCTGTGAGTGGGACTTTAAGGGAAGGCGGTAGATTAGTAATCTAGTCAGAAAAACTAGTCTTTCCGTTTAGTATATTGTAGCAAAGAACGACAAAAAAAACATTGTATTCTGTCAAGTACACATGGATTCCCTAATGAGAAACAAAATATAATTGCAGGAAAATGTTTTTTTTTTATGCAAAAAATTTCAGGGGGGAGGACCCCCCGCCAGGTTGTGCAAACCCACTTTTATACCAAGTACGGCGCCCATGAATAGACTTAAGTATGATGGAAGAATGAAGTAGGTGTTAAACGTGGGCTTTGCTATACAGAAAGCAGGAGTTCACTACTCCATAGTCGAAATTGAAATCAAATCAGTAGACCTATATCAATATCTTTAATAATACTGTAGCGACCCGCACAGACAGCTGTGTGTTATGTGTTAGGCTAGGAGGTGGTTGTGTTGTACTGACCAGTACCCAGTGTTCGCGGGGTCCGACATGCCAATCAACCTGCTATCTGCCAATCACGGGAATGCCTGGAATGTTCTGATGCCGGGCATCCTGGCGGTTGGCGGAGTGGCGTGGAGGGGGGTTGGGCAGGGGGGTGGAGCATTGGAAGTTAAGACCAGGTTTAGCCTTTGTTCTCTCTCTTACGTCTGGCCTTCACAAGAGAAGGTCACGGTTGGCTTGTGGGTTATCTTTCATTTATTTGGCGTGGGCTACGGCCAAACAGTAGCCTGTGTAAAGTTGGGTTAATAAACCGTCAATTCGTAAACTCAATCCTCTGTCTAGACAATTGTTCCTTTATGATCTAGTCAGGTCATTACAATACCATATAAGTATCATTAGCTTTTATAACCTTTAACCTATTTTCTTTTTTCATATTTTGGACCGGAATGAGGCTCTCTATCCGCAACCTATTGTTCCTGTAGTGAAGGTTCAACATCTTCACCGAATGTTTTCATAATTTATCTAATTTATCTGCAGATAATTAACAAGAAGCAGTAGTAGCCTACCAGTATGCAAATTATGGAGCCAAATGAACGGCTCTCTCGCCGATGCGATTCGGTTCCCAAAGTTCACCTAAAAGATCCGTTCAAAAAGAGCCGTTTGTTCGCGAACAAACCATCACCAAGCTACACTGACAAGTCACTTTAGCGGTCACTGGGAATTCTCGACATGTGCTTCGAATCGGAGGAAATTACAAACAAGTTATTTGGTTTACTGTCCCGATGCGATACCATGGACATATAACTACGTTGTATGATTTATGAATGGCAATTATAGGAGATTGACTTTATTCAATCAGTTTGACACCTTTTATAAACTAGTCAAAACTTGCTGTTCGGTCGTCAATCAAACCACATTAAATAGCCTATGCACCCCGACTCCGTGGCTGTATAGTCCTATGAAAATAAATGAATTTGCCAAAAAAAACATTAAGTTGATTTCAACTCATCTTTACCACTTAAATTAGCCTACATGGGACATGTAAATTCACTCACAGGAGACGTTGAAGAAGCATCATGCTCTCCCCTCCTTCGTGAGAAATTAGACTGCAGCCAACCACAGCGTACATAAATAACAAATAACACCGGTACCGAGAGGCGGGACAGACAGAAGACCAGTAGTTTCCCTGTCATTGCTCGCTTTGTGACTGACAGGCGCCTGTCCTATCAATAGATCGCTATAAGATGCATATTGTTCATTCTAGCCGTGGGTGAAGGCTACACATTTCTGATTTAGCGAATTGAAACTTGTAAATAAAAGAAGCCTAGTTAATTTAATGAAATGGAAAAAGTAACCGGCTAAAACCATATAAGTATCCTTAGCTTTTAAAACCTTTAATCTGTTTTATTTAATCATATTTTGGACCAGAATGAGGCTCTCTCTCTCCACTAGCCTACCCATTGTTCCTACAGTGAGGGTTCAGCATCTTCATCGAATATAATTCATCTGCAGATAATCGTCAAAAACAGTAGTAGGCTATACAGACTTTTCTGACTCGCGGATTGAAACGTTGAAGTAAAAAGAAGCCTAGTAGCCGGTTTACAATGAGTCTGTTATTGGCTATTTAGTAGACGGCCGGTGCTTATGGAAAACACTGCTTACTGTGTATTGGGACAACATGGTGGTAGTGTTATTATTGCAGCGCCATCAATCCATCTATCCTCCAGCATTGCGAGGACACAACTTTAGCGATTTATGCATTTAGCCTATACTGCTTCATATTCAAGTGTCCAAACAATTCTAGTTTTTAAAAATGAATATCTTTGGAAGGTGAGATTAACTTTTTGAAATAGAGGGATTGGAATGGCCTACTTCTACCAGGCTGCTATGGTGACTGAACTGGCTGCTATGGTGACTGAACTGGCTGCTATGGTGACTGAACTGGCTGCTATGGTGACTGAACTGGCTGCTATGGTGACTGAACTGGGGCACACCAGAACAGAATAGCTTTCTGCACTGTCCTGGATTAAAAACACATTATGTTCATTTGCTTTCAACGGGTCAGGTTGTTGCACACTTAGGTCATGTCTACTTCACCATCTTTATTACGCTGCTCAATGTTTTTTACACACAAACACAGAGACACACACACACACACAACAGAGACACACACACACACACACACACACACACACACACACACACACACACACACACACACACACACACACACACACACACACACACACACACACACACACACACACACACACACACACAGAGAGACAGACATTTAGAAATAGCCACATGGCCCTTCATGACCTATATTGATCCCTGGATGTTGTGTTTAGTAAAGCCACATGATCTATATTGATCCCTGGTGTTGTGTTTAGTAATAGTCACATGATCTATATTGATCCCTGGGTGTTGTGTTTAGTAATAGTCACATGATCTATATTGATCCCTGGGTGTTGTGTTTAGTAATAGTCACATATGATCTATATTGATCCCGGGTGTTGTGTTTAGTAATAGCCACATGATCTATATTGATCCCTGGTGTGGTTTGTGTTTAGTAATAGCCACATGATCTATTATTGCTCCTGGGGTTGTGTAGTAATACCACATGATCTATATTGATCCCTGGGTGTTGTGTTTAGTAATAGCAATGATCTATATTGATCCTGGGTGTTGTGTTTAGTAATAGCCACATGATCTATATTGATTCCCTGGGTGTTGTGTTTAGTAATAGTCACATGATCTATATGTTGGATCCCTGTGTTGTGTTTTAAGTAATAGTCACATGATCTATATTGATCTCTGGAAGATTCCGTTGTGTTTAGTAATATATATAGCCCTATGATCTATATTGATCCTGGTGCCTGGTGTTGTGTTTAGTAATAGTCACATGATCTATATTGATCCCTGTGGTTGTTTGTGTTTAGTAATAGCCACATGATCTTATATTGATTCCTGGGTGTGTTGTGTTTTAGTAATAGTCACTATGATCTATATGATTGTCCCTGGGTGTTGTGTTTAGTAATAGCCACAAGTGAAATCTATATGATCCCTGGGTGTTGTGTTTAGATAATAGCACATGATCTTATATTGATCCCTGTGGTGTTTGTGTTTAGTAATAGTCACATGATCTATATTGAATCGTGGTGTTGTGTTTAGTATAATACCAGTAACAGATGAATCTATATTGATCCGCTGGGTGTGTCGTTTAGTAATAGTCTGAACAGGGATTGATCCTGAGAGTTGATCAAGTTAAAAATCACTGCAGAAAAGTAGAGTTGTTAGTGAGGGACTACCGGACAGCCTGTCCAACACAATGCACACACACAACACCAGCGCCCTGCAGGGGCAAGCTCTTAATGGCAGACTACTGTTCTGTATCTCAGCTGTAACTTCCACCATGCATGGCCGTAATCCAACCGTCGCCATGGGCTGGTCGGCCTCACTAGGCGTCTTCTATGTCTCTATGAGCATGGGAAATGCTTCTGCTCGGCAGTGTCATAACCTTATCCCCACCCCTGACACTTCCCAACCCCTCGCCTCGCCTCCACTTCCTCGTCCTCCAGGGATGCCCTGAAAGAGTGACGCAAGGAGAGCAGTAGTAGGAGGAACAGCTAGTGGATGCAATTGTCATCACGAGGGTGGGAGATACTCAAAGTGGAGGTTGTATTCTTAAATGGTTAGAGACAAAATAAGCACGATGTTCAACGTAAATATACAGTAGTGTACTGTCTATTATATATGTTGTATCTGGTATAGTATTTATGTTGTATCTGGTAGTATTTATGTTGTTACACTGGTAGTATTATGTATGTAATTTTCACTAGGTAGTTATTTATGTTGTATTTCATGTACTGTAGTATCTTATGTTGTATCTGGTCATATTTATGTTGTATCTGGTTATAGTATTGTATCTTGTATATGTTGTATCTCGGTATTATTTTGTTATGATTGTATCTGGTAGTAATCTATGTTTTATGGTATCTGTAGTATTTTATGTTGTATCTGGTATATTCTATGTTGTATTCTGGTAGTATTTATGGGTGTGTATTGGATATCTGGTAGTATATATGTTGTATCTCTGGTAGTATTTATGTTGTATCTGGTAGTATTTATGTTGTATCTTGGTAGTATTTATGTTGTTTCTGAGACTTGGTCAGTAATTATATATGTTAAGGTATTCCGTAAGAAGTAGGTACTTTATGTTGTGTAATTATTATTCGTAAGGGTTTATCTATATTGTAGTGTGTGTATAGAATAAATTTCAGTTTGATTTACATTACATCAAGCGTCCAATTGGTTAAAACGTTTTGTGTAGATTATTCCTTCAAAGGCGTCCCATGGGGTAAAACGTTTGATTAATTACATCGATTAGCGTTATCCCATGTGAGTTTATAGTATCGTTTGATTTAATTACATCGGTGCTATGCTTCGCCGAATTGTAGATATTCTGATGTTGATAGTATATCTGAGTCAAGTTCTTCCGCGAATGGAGAAATACGGTTATATGGTTGTATCTTTGGTATATGTTATATTTATTAGATTGTTCAATAGCTCGTGTCCCGCTAATGTTTTATAGATACGTGGTTTGATCTTATGGTAGACATTAATAATGTATGTGTCTTAATTGGATCCGGTTAGAACCTGTGATTATTGTATAGTGTATACATCAAGCTGCGTGTGCTATAGTAAAACCTGTCTGATTGAATTTTGATCATCCTAAGTGGGTATAGCCTCTATTATGTTGGTATCTAGAGATACCGTATTTTTTAGTTATAGTATACTCTGCGCTAAGCCAGATTATTTAGTATAGTATCTAACGCTAATTATATCTAATCAAGGCTCCCGCCTCAGAATGTAAATAATGTTATATGTGTAATATCCTGGGATACGCCTCTATCTCTATGTCTGTGATCGTGGGGGTGGAGTGGATCGTATGTTTATCGTGGTAGCTATTTGATTACTCGTTGAGTGATGGCTATGGTTGTATGGTGGGTAGGTTTATTTATGTTGTATCTGGATCTGGTAGTATATATGTTGTCATCTCGGCTAAGCTACCTTTATGTTGTATCTGGTAGTATCTGTGTTAGTATGCTGGTAGTATTTATGTGTGTATCTGTATTTGTTGTATCTGGTAGTATCTTATGTTGTATCTGGATCTGGTAGTATATATGTTGTTATCTGGTAGTATTTTATGTTGTAATCTGGTGTGATTTATGTTGTATCTGTTCGTAGTATAGTTTAGTGTTTATGGTATGTTATCTCGTTATGTTTATGGTTTAGTCGTGAGTGAGTATGCTGTATGTATCTGTGTATTCTCTGGTAGTATTTATGTTGTATCTCGGTACTAGTTAATGTTGTATCTGGTCAGCAGTATTTATGTTGTATCTGGATCTGGTAGTATATATGTTGTATACTGGTAGGTATTTATGTTGTATCTGTAGTATTTATGTTGTATCTGTAGTATTTATGTTGTATCTGGTAGTATTTATGTTGTATCTGGTAGTATTTATGTTGTATCCGGTAGTTTTTATGTTGTATCTGGTAGTATCTATTATTCATACTGTTTAAAGGCAGCAGGATGCAATGCGGTCCCAGTGTTTTCCATAAGCACCCGCCGTCTACTAAATAGCCAATAACAGACTCATTGTAAACCGGCTACTAGGCTTCTTTTTACTTAAACGTTTCAATCCGCGAGTCAGAAAAGTCTGTATAGCCTACTACTGTTTTTGGCAATTGTCTGCAGATGAATTATATTCGATGAAGATGCTGAACCCTCACTGTAGGAACAATGGGTAGGCTAGTGGAGAGAGAGCCTCATTCTGGTCCAAAATATGATTAAATAAAACAGATTAAAGGTTTTAAAAGCTCAGGATACTTATATGGTATTATTAAAGATATTGATGAAGATCTACTGATTTTATCACTGTCGACATTGGAGCAGTCAACTGCTGGTTTAACACCTGCGTTAGTCTTCCATCACTCCATCATCCAGGCTGTATCACAACCGGCCGTGATTGGGAGTCCCAAAGGGCGGCGCACAATTGGCCCAGCGTCGTCCGGGTTTGGCCGGTGTAGTCCGTCATTGTAAATAAGAATTTGTTCTTACCTGACTTGGTTAAATAAATAAAAATACTGGTAGATCTATTCCTGACTTTGTTTCTCAACAGGGAATTCATGTTTACAATATTTTTTTCTTTGGTTTTTGCCACAATAAACTAAATTGAAATTGTAGACTAGTTTTTATGACTAGATTACTCATCTACCACCTTCCCTCAAACATCCATCCACAGTGATTGATTGACAAGTCGGAAACCCTACCAATTCCTTGAGTCACAAACATCTTGCCCCCAGTAGCAGCATAATTTGAAGAACAAACATCATTGTGGCCATTCATATCTTGCAGTAAAACTGTAAATATGACTTGAATCTCAAGAGTAGAGAGGTTTCATGTTAAAGGTTCTCTTATTTACAAAATAGTGTTGGTCACAAAGGCCTAGACGATAACCAAAACAACTAACAACCCACTGAATTCATACATTTTCTGTCATTTTAATTGTAAAGTCATGTCTTTCCACTCAATACCACAACTCCTTTTACCAATCTGGGAGGTAAAGTCGTTAAAGTAATCATTCATTTAGCTGTGTATTTCGGATGGAATCAAGGCATTAGAACGTACCAGAAGCCACCAAAATAGAGCTCGTTCTGCCAACGCCCTGGCTGGCTACTCCATGTACTTGGGGAAACCACTGCGGTCCGAGCCGGGGGCCTTTCTGTACTGTTGCTGTTTTCTCTGCTGTTACCGCCGGACCCGGAGAAGTGAACAGATGASTTCCGACACGGCTCTGTTTTTCTCTCCRTCCCTAGGAGGCAGACAGCTGGGAAATCATCGAGGGGCTGAAAATCGGTCAGAGCAMCGTCCAGAGGCCAGATAAACACGAGGGCTTCATGCTGAAGAARCGAAAATGGCCACTGAAAGGCTGGCACAAGGTAGGGCTTGATGGCCGACTGAGMGAGAACAACACTTGTACTTGTYTTCATCGATTTCCTTGTTGTTTAAACCCTTCAGAAAAGCCATCAACCACACCTTCTTTCAGATAGAGTACATTCATTTCCAGAGACAAGTGCTGTTATTCTCCTACTCAATGTTTGTTCTTGTTTTTCCTACAGCGTTTTTTTGTCCTGGACAATGGGATGCTGAAGTACTCCAAGTCACCAATTGATGTGAGTAACCCTGACTAGTAGCCAATGGAGCAGAGACGGAGCAGGGATGGAGGGCAGCCTCAGTTGGCATCCCTATGGCACAATGGTAACTTAGCAGAAACACCTCCGGGGTCACTCTGCCTATAGTGTTTCTGCTGCCCGTCATTCTGTAGGAAATCTCCAAATGACTGGCGAAACTGCTGCGTCCACACTTATCTGATGTTTCCAAAGGGTCCTTCACTTCCACAGTGTCTCCTGGAAGCAGCCATTGTTCTTGTCAGCCTTGATCTCTTTGAACCAAACTGACAAACTAGCCTCACTGCATGATATTGCGTAATAGTGCAGAATGATGATTCATGGTGGTTACTTTTGAATAAGACTTCAAGTAGACCTATAAGACTTCAAGTAGACCTATAAGACTTCAAGTAGGCCGCAAGGTCAAGTAGGCCTATAAGAGCAAAGTAGTCCTAACAGAGTCAATTAGCCTTTCGATCACGATCCTATATCTTTCTTTCTTCACCTTGAGATTCCATTTATACATCAACAATGAGATACCATACATGAACTTATGTTAACTCTCTTTTCTCTAAGATTCAGAAAGGCAAGCTGCATGGCTGCATTGATGTGGGTCTCTCTGTCATGTCCATCAGAAGAGAGCCGCCGCATTGACTTGGACACAGAGGAGCATCTCTACCACCTCAAGGTTAGCATTGACTTGGACACAGAGGAGCATCTCTACCACCTCAAGGTTAGCATTGACTGGACACGAGAAACATATCTACCACCTCAAGGTTAGCATTGACTTGGACACAGAGAGCGTCTCTACCACCTCAAGGTTAGCATTGACTTGGACACAGAGGAGCGTCTCTACCACCTCAAGGTTAGCATTGACTTGGACACAGAGGAGCATCTCTACCACCTCAAGGTTAGCACTTGACTTGGACACAGAGGAGCGTCTCTACCACCTCAAGGTTAGCATTGACTTGGACACAGAGAAACATATCTACCACCACAAGGTTAGCATTGACTTGGACACAGAGGAGCGTCTCTACCACCTCAAGGTTAGCTTGAAAGAGTGACAGAGATTCACAGGATGGATGATAGAAAGTCTAGCCCTTGTCTGAGGGCTTTGGACGATTACAATTTTCTTATGAACAATAGCCTACTGTGGCATCTCACTCCTCTTCTTTTCCTCTCCCCTTTCCTCTCCTCTTTACAGATCAAGTCTCCAGACATCTTTGACTGCTGGGTGGTCAAGCTGCGCCACCACCGTCTCTACCGGCAGAATGAGATGTCCGCTCCCCCGAGACGCCACCATAAGGACGTTTCCCCCCCTGCCAGCACAGAGTCCCCATCCCTCACCCTCACCCACACCCAGCCCCCTCCCCGCTGCAGGACAACATGAAGTAAAGGTGGGCTACTCTTCCCTGGCGGTTTAGCTCCACTTCTCTGGTGGGTTTAGCTCCACTTCACTGGTGGGTTAGTTCCACTTCACTGGTGGGTTAGCTCTCTTCCCTGGTGGGTTAGCTCCTCTTCCCTGGTGGGTTAGCTCCTCTTCCCTGGCGGTTAGCTCCTCTTCCTGGTGGGTTAGCTCCACTTCCCTGGGGGTTAGCTCCTCTTCCCTGGTGGGTTAGCTCCTCTGCCCTGGTGGGTAGCTCCACTTCCCTGGTGGGTTAGCTTCCTCTTCCCTGGTGGGTTAGCTCCTCTTCCCTGGCGGTTAGCTCCTCTTCCCTGGTGGGTAGCTCCACTTCCCTGGTGTTAGCTCCTCTTCCCTGGTGGGTTAGCTCACCTCTTCCCTGGTGGGTTAGCTCCACTTCCCTGGTGTTAGCTCCTCTTCCCTGGTGGGTTAGCTCCTCTTCCCTGGTGGGTTAGCTCCTCTTCCTGGCGGTTAGCTCCTCTTCCTGGCGGTTAGCTCCACTTCCCTGGTGGGGTAGCTCCACTTCCCTGGTGGGTTAGCTCCTCTTCCTGGTGGGTTAGCTCCTCTTCCCTGGTGGGTTAGCTCCACTTCGCTGGTGGGTTAGTCCCTTCCCTGGCGGTTAGCTCCACTTCTCTGGTGGGTTCGCTCCCACTCTCTGTGGGTTAGCTCCACTTCACTGGTGTTAGCTCCACTTCCCTGGCAGTTAGCTCCACTTCCTGGTGGGTTAGCTCCACTTCCCTGGTGGGTTAGCTCCTCTTCCCTGGCGGTTAGCTCCACTTCTCTGGTGGGTTAGCTCCACTTCTCTGGTGGGTTAGCCCACTTCCCTGGCGGTTAGCTCCACTTCCCTGGCGGTTAGTTCCTCTTCCTGGCAGTTAGCTCCATTTCCCTGTCGGTTTGCGCTACTTCCTGTGGGTCAGACAGAAAAGAGCTCAGCTTACCACAACAGAGAACAACTGTTCCGAGCTAACTGACAGGGAAAAGGAGCTAACTGACAGGAAAGCTAAATATCCTGGCCGTTAGCGCCACTTCTCTGACGGTTGCACCTATTTCACTGTCAGTTAGCTTCACTTTCCTGTCAGTTAGCTCCTCTTTCCTTGTCAGTTAGCTCCTCTTCCTTGTAGTTAGCTCCTCTTCCTTGTCAGTTAGCTCCTCTTCCTTGTCAGTTAGCTTCACTTTCCTGTCAGTTAGCTTCACTTTCCTGTCAGTTAGCTCCTCTTTCCTTGTCAGTTAGCTTCACTTTCCTGTCAGTTAGCTCCTCTTCCTTGTCAGTTAGCTTCACTTTCCTGTCAGTTAGCTCCTCTTCCTTGTCAGTTAGCTTCCTCTTCCTTGTCAGTTAACTCCTCTTCCTTGTCAGTTAGCCCTCTTCTTGTCAGTTAACTCCTCTTCCTTGTCAGTTAGCTCCTCTTCCTTGTCAGTTTAACTCCTCTTCCTTGTCAGTTAGCTCCTCTTCCTTGTCAGTTAGCTTCACTTTCCTGTCAGTTAGCTCCTCTTCCTTGTCAGTTAGCTCCTCTTCCTTGTCAGTTAGCCCCTCTTTCCTTGTCAGTTAGCTTCACTTCCTGTCAGTTAGCTCCTCTTCCTTGTCAGTTAGCTCCTCTTCCTTGTCAGTTAGCTCGGCACAGTTGTTCTCTGTTGTGGTAAGCTGAGCTGTGTTTCTGTCTGACCCACATACAAGCTATTAATGTTTCAGTATTACAGACACGCAACATTTCATTTGTGACTGGTTCTATTACTAACAGCCCTGTTCAGTTACTGAGCTAATTATAAACTAATGAATCTGAATCAGATATGGCCTTAATGCCGTAATGCTGTGGGTAATTACAGTGGATAATGTTGTGTGTAATTACAGAGGGTAATGATGTGGGTAATAAAGTGGGTAATGATGTGAGTAATTACAGTGTGTAATGATGTGGTGTAATTATAGTGGGTAATGATGTGAGTAATTACAGTGTGTAATGCTGTGTGTAATTAAAGTGGGTAATGATGTGAGTAATTACAGTGTGTAATGATGTGTGTAATTAAAGTGGGTAATGATGTTGACGTAATTACAGTGTGTAATGATGTGTGTAATTATAGTGGGTAATGATGTGGGTAATTAAAGTGGTAATGATGTGAGTAATTACAGTGTGTAATGATGTGTGTAAATATAAGTGGGTAATGATGTGAGTAATTACAGTGTGTAATGATGTGTGTTAATTATAGTGGGTAATGATGTGGGTAATTAAAGTGGGTAATGATGTGAGTAATTACAGTGTGTAATGATGTGTGTATTATAGTGGGTAATGATGTGAGTAATTACAGTGTGTAATGCTGTGTGTAATTATAGTGGGTAATGATGTGGGTAATTAAAGTGGGTAATTGATGTGAGTATATTACGTGTTGTAATGATGTGTGTAATTATAGTGGGTAATGATGTGGGTAAATTAAAGTGGGTAATGATGTGAGTAATTACAGTGTGTAGATATGGTGTAATTATAGTGTAATGATGTGCAGTATTACTGTGTAATGATGTGTGTAATTATAGTGGGTACATGATGTGTGTAATTACAGTGTGTTATGCTGTGTTGTAATAAGTGTGTAATGATGTGTTGTAATTATCTAGTGGGTAATTGCAGTATCACTGTGGTTAATGTGTTTAAGGCAAACACACTGTGCCCCAGGGAGAGAAGCCATTAGGAATCAAACAGCCTGTATTCAGAGCAGCTGGGTCTGGGACTGGGTCTGTGTCTGGTCTGGGCCTGGTCTGGATCTGGCTTGGTCTGGTCTGGGTCTGGGCCTGCATGGATCTGGGTCTTGGCCTGGTCTGGGCCTGGATCTGCACGGATCTGGGTCTCGGCCTGGTCTGGGCCTGCATGGGTCTTGGCCTGGTCTGGGTCTGGGCCTGCATGGATCTGGTCTTGGCCTGGTCAGGGCCTGGACCTGCATGGATCTGGGTCTCGGCCTGGTCTGGGCTGGTCTGTGTCTGGGCCTGCATGGCCTCCTACTGATCAACACTCTCACAGGGCCTGAGACTGAGTCAGTAAACATCTGCTGCTTTGAAGTGATGGTGAAACAGAAGGATATCTTTGGTGGTTTGACATTTAGAGTTGTAGACACATACTATGTCTTCCTTTTCTTTCAGCTATTTATACAGATTTCTCTTAAAGGCATGGAATTATCTTAGACTTGAAAGCCTGAAACGTAATGTTTTTTTTCACATCTTGGTGTGTGTTATTCAGGTTTTGTAGACTGAGGTGTGTTAACTAACCAACCCTTTGTCTCTCTCCATGTTCCTCCAGCAGGACCAAGCCCACCAGCCTTCCACCATGGCAAGTCCCCCACGGCCCCCAGTAGCAGCACCAGCCTCCCACCATGGCAGCCCCCACGGCCCCAGTAGCAGCACCAGCCTCCACCATGGCAGTCCCCCCCAGCCCCCAGTAGCAGCACCAGCCTCCCACCATGGCAGTGCCCCAGCCCCCAGTAGCAGCACCAGCCTCCCACCATGGCAGTCCCCCCCAGCCCCAGTAGCAGCACCAGTCTTCCACCATGGCAGTCCCCCAGGCCCCACAGTACCAGGAGCAGCCTGCCTGCCTCCTACAGTAACGGGCAGAGCAAGGTGGCCGCATGGCTCCAGGAGTCAGAGGAGATGGACCAAGTGTACAGAGGGTAAGTTTCTTTCTCTCTTCCTTCCTCTCTTCCTCCCTTTTCCCTTCCCTTTCTTCCTTCTCTTCCTTTCTTTCTTCCTCCCTCTCTTACCTCCTTCTCTTTACTCTCTTCCTCTCTTCCTCCTCTCTTACTCTATTCCTCCCTCTCTTACTCTCTTCTCCCTCTCTTTCTCCCCCTCTCCTCCCTCTCTTTCTCCCTCTCTTTCCTCCCTCTCCTTCCTCCCTCTCTTCCTCTCTCTTCCTTCCTTCTCTTCCTCCCTCTCTTCCTCCCTCTCTTCCTCTCTTCCTCCTTTTCTCTTTCCTCCCTTCCCTTCTTCCCTTTCTTCCTCCCTCTCTTCCTCCTCTTCCTTCCTCCTCCCTTCCCTCTCCTCCCTCTCTTCCTCTCTTCCTTCCGTCCTTCCTTCCTCCCTCTCTTCCTTCCTCTTTCCTCCCTCTCTTCTCTCTTCCTCTCTTCCTCCATCTCTTCCTTCCTTCCTCCCTCGCTTCCTTCCTCCCTTTCTTCCTCTCTTTCTCTCTTCCTTGCTCCAACATTCAATGCTTTAGAAAATCCATCTGGATGATGACAAGGATC
>NC_036875.1:40624017-40642537 GCF_002910315.2 Salvelinus sp. IW2-2015 | reverse complement strand
TGATGGAACTGTGTTCACATGATGGAACTGTGTTCATATGATGGAACTGTGTTCGACGTGATGGAACTGTGTTCACATGATGGAACTGTCTTCACATGATTCATATTTCTATTTATTATGGATCCCAATTAGTTCCTGCCAAGGCAGCAGCTACTCTTCCTGGGGTCCAGCAAAATGTAGGCAGTTATACAATTTTAAAAACATTACAATACATTCACAACAGATTTCACAACACATTAAATGTGTGCCCTCAGGCCCCGACTCCACTTCCACATATCTACAACACAGAATCCACGTGTACGTGTGTGTATTGTGTTGATCGGTCGTGTTGACCGATTAGGGTTTTTCAACTCCGATAGAAATTATTGGACGACCAAAAAAAGCCGATACCGATTAATCGGACTATTTTTATATATAATTAATCAGACTATTTTTAAATATCAATACTGAATGAACAATGAACACTTTTATTTTAACTTAATATAATACATAAAATCTATTTAGTCTCAAATAAATAATGAAATATGCTCAATTTGGTTTAAATAATACAAAAACACAGTTTTGGAGAAGAAAGTAAAAGTGCAATATGTGCCATGTAAAAAGCCAATGTTTAAGTTCCTTGCTCAGAACATGAGAACAAATGAAAGCTGGTGGTTCAATATTGCCAGTTCTTCAATATTCCCAGTTKAGAAGTTTTAGGTTGTAGTTATTATAGGAATTATGACGTGTCGACTATTTCTCTCTCTACCATTTGTATTTCATATACCTTTGACTATTGGATGTTCTAATAGGRACTTTAGTATTGCCAGACTAATCTCAGGAGTTGATAGGCTTGAAGTCATAAACAGCGCTGTGAGCATTGCTAAGAGCTGCTGGCAAACGCAGTAAAGCTTGAAAGAATGCTTACGAGCCTGCTGCTGCCTACCACCGCTCAGTCAGACAGCTCTATCAAATATCAAATCATAGACTTAATTATAATAAACACAGAAATACGAGCCTTTGGTCATTAATATGGTCAAATCCAGAAACTATCATTTCGAAAACAAAAGTTTATTCTTTCAGTGAAATACGGAACCGTTCCGTATTTTATCGAACGGGTGGCATCCATAAGTCTAAATATTGCTGTTACATTGTACAACCTTCAATGTTAAGTCATAATTATGTAAACTTCTGGCAAATTGGTTCGCAACAAGCCCAAACTGTTGCATATACCCTGACTCTGCGTGCAATGAACGCAAGAGAAGTGACACAATTTCCCTAGTTAATATTGCCTGCTAACATGAATTTATTTGAACTAAATATGCAGGTTTAACAAAATATACTTCTGTGTATTGATTTTAAGAAAGGCATTGATGTTTATGGTTAGGTACATTCGTGGAACGGTTTTTTTCGCGAATGCGCTTTTGTTAAAGTGGATAATGATGTGATGATGTGTCATCCCCCGTTTGGCAAAGTAGGCTGTGATTCGATGATAAATTAACAGGTACCGCATTGATTATATGCAACGCAGGACAAGCTAGTTAACGTTGTAATATCATCAACCATGTGTAGTTAACTAGTGATTACGTGAAGATTGATTGTTTTTTATAAGATAAGTTTAATGCTAGCTAGCAACTTACCTTGGCTCCTTGCTGCACTCGCGTAACAAGTGGCCAGCCTGCCACGCAGTCTCCTCATGGAATGGAATGTAATCGGCCATAATTGGCATCCAAAAATGCAGATTACCGATTGTTATGAAAACTTGAAATCGGCCCCAATTAATCGGCCATGCCGATTATTCGGTCGACCTCTAGTGTGTATGCATGTGTCTGTGCCTATGTTTGTGTTGCTTCGTAGTCCCCGCTGTTCCATAAGGTGTATTTTTATCTGTTTTTTAAATCTAATTTTACTACTTACATGAGTTCCATGTAGTCATAGCTCTATGTAGTACTGTGCGCCTCCCATAGTTGTGAAGAGACCTCTGGTGGCATGTCTTGTGGGGTATATGTTCCCCAGGGAGTATTACGGTATGTTCCCCTTGCCCTGGTATTATGGTATATGTTCCCCATGCCCTGGTATTATGGTATATGTTCCCCATACCCTGGTATTATGGTATATATTCCCCATGCCCTGGTATTATGGTATATGTTCCCCATGCTCTGGTATTATGGTATATGTTCCCCATGGCCCTGGTATTAATGGTATAATATTCCCATGCCCTGGTATTAGGTATAATGTCCCCATGCCCCTGGTGTGTGGTATTCCCCCATGCCCTGTATTTTGTAATTCCCCATGCCCTGGTATTATGGTGTGTTCCCCATGCCCTGGTATTGATAATGTTTCCCATGCTCTGGTATATGGTATATGTTCCCATGTCCCCCCCTGGTATTATGGAAAATGTTCCCATGCCTGGTATTTATGGTATATGTTTCCCATGCCCTGGTATATGTATGTCCCCATCGCCCTGTATTTGTATATGTTCCCATGCCCTGGTATTATGTATTACAATATCTCTCTGATAGTAGCGCTGTCTAAGATATTTATTCCACTTTGTCTAAACTAATAAAGGACATTTGTTTTTCCGTAATTGTTCTCTCATGTGTAAGCACAGCAGGGTGTCACATTCACTTCATTGGGTCGAGGTGTGCCTTCCAGTGTGACCCATGTCTTTGTGGTGCTTCTTCCAGAGCTCGCCCGTGCCAGTCCAGCCTGATTGAGCTGAGCAAGTTACTGCAGAGCCTGAGGGCCTACAGAGGACCCAGTCAGCGCCCAATTTCACTGACATGCAGGTACACACACACACACACACACACACACACACACACACACACACAGGAACCTGCAATTAAGCATTTAGTTGAACAGTGTACTCCACGTGTATCCTGTTGGACGGTGTACACCACGTGTATCCTGTTGGACGGTGTACACCACGTGTATGCTGTTGGACGGTGTACACCACGTGTATGCTGTTGGACGGTGTACACCACGTGTATGCTGTTGGACGGTGTACACCACGTGTATCCTATTGGACGGTGTTGTTGGACGGTGTACACCATGTACAGTACCAGTCAAAAGTTTGGACACCTACTCATTCCATGGTTTTTCTTTATTTTTTACTATTTTCTACATTGTTTAATAATAGTGAAGACATCAGAACTATGAAATAACACATATGGAATCATGTAGTAACCAAAAAGTGTTAAACAAATACAAATATATTTGATATTCTTCAAAGTGGCCACCCTTTGCCTTGATGACAGCTTTGCACACTCTTGGCATTCTCTCAACCAGCTTCATGAGGTTGTCACCTGGAATGCATTTCAATTAACAGGTGTGCCTTGTTAAAAGTTCATTTGTGGAATTTKTTTCCTTCTTAATGCATTTGAGCCAATCAGTTGTGTTATGACAAGGCAGGGATGGTATACAGAAGATAGACATATTTGGTAAAATACCAAGACCATATTATGGCAAGAACAGCTCAAATAAGCAAAGAGAAACAACAGTCCATCATTACTTTAAGTGTAACGTGTGCCCTGGGAGTCGGGAAGCAAGTTCAGGGAGGGCATCATTTAATAAACAAATGAACACAACAAGAAACACGAACAACGCACAGACAGGAAACTGAAACAGAAACAATGACACCTGGGGAAGGAACCAAAGGGAGTGACATATATAGGGCAGGTAATCAAGGAGGAGACTGGGGTCCAGGTGAGTCTGACGCGCATGTGCGCGTAACGATGGTGACAGGTGTGCGCCATAACGAGCAGCCTGGTGACCTAGAGGCTGGAGAGGGAGCACACGTGACATTAAGACATGAAGGTCAGTCAATCCGGAAAATGTGAAGAACTTTGAAAGTTTCTTCAAGTGCAGTCGCAAAAACCATCAAAAGCTATGATGAAACTGGCTCTCATGAGGACCGCCACAGGAAAGGAAGAACCAGAGGATAAGTTCATTAGAGATTGCAGCCCAGATTGCTTCACAGAGTTCAAGTAACAGACACATCTCAACATCAACTGTTCAGAGGAGACTGCATGAATCAGGCCTTTATGGTTGAATTATTGCAAAGAAGCCACTTCTAAAGGACACCAATAAGAAGAAGAAGAGACTTGCTTGGGCCAAGAAACACAAGCAATGGACATTAGACTGGTGGAAATCTGTCTTGTGGTCTGATGAGTCCAAATTTGAGATTTTTGGTTCCAACCGCCGTGTCTTTGTGAGAAGATCTTATTCTTTGCTCGCTCCCTACTGCTGTGGAGCAGTGCGCACTTTCCCTCACTCCAGGTACCAATGGGTGGTCTCCTAGATATGGAAAATGTTAGGCGGGGCTGACATAGATCTTTACGCATCGTGAGAAAATGCGACTTGTCAGCTGTCTTTCTAGATAAGGCACCTGGATGCTCCGTTGGAAATGGATACTCTCACGCACCAGGGGCCTTTGACCCTCCGTTCTGCTTTTCCCGCTGTGGATCTGATTCAGCACTCGCTAGACGGTAGGTTGGGAGGGCTTGTCCTTGATCCTTGTGGCTCCCCATTGGCCCAAACGACCTTGGTTCATGGGGATCATCCTTTTAGGTGGGGATTGCTCAGGGACTTGTTGTCCCAGGTGCACGGACAGGTCTGGAACCCGCGGCCGGAGATTTGGAATCTGTGGGCTTGGACCCTGAAAGGTCCAATCTGATGGTAAGGTGTTTACCTCTAAACATTATTTCTACTATACAGTCTGTATGAAGTTCGCCCTTGGCAACTCTAAGTTGACGCTGCGTCCTAATGTGACCTTTGACCGTAAGGTCATGACTATGCTTTTGAGCTTTTCAGGTTGCATGCCCTGTGTCCAGTACGAGCATTACCATGTACGTTGAGCGGACCAGGGGTGTCAGTTTGTGTGACTAACTTTTTGTCTGTTTTGATAATCCGGCTCGTGGTAGAGCGCTTTCTAAGCAGCGTCTCTCCAACTGGATTGTGGATGATATCTCTCTGGCAAATGACAGGAATTACATAACGGTGTACACACCCACTTTACCAGGGGTCTGGCGGCCTCTTGGACGTTGTTTAAAGGGTTGCCTGTAGGAGATATTTGTGTTGCGGCGAGTTGAGCATCACCACACACTTTTTTGTTTCAGGTTTTATCGCCTGGATGACACACCTCCCAGTGTAGCCCAAAGTGGGCAGATTGCGCAATACCCGGGTACCGGAGGTTTTCCTGCCGGGTTGGAACTCTGGGTGGTCTGTTGTGGGGCCATTTCATTTGGTGTCCACTGGGGGTTCGGCTTGGGGCGTGATTTCATATCTCCGTAGCTGTGTTGTACCGAGTTGACCGACTGAAAGGGAACGTAGAGTTATAACTGTACCTACTGTTCCCTGAAGGAGAAACGAGGTACAACACCTGTTCGGGCCCCGCGCCGCCCAGTTCTGAGCTCGGTGAAGAGCAGTACTTAATTGAAGGAATGAATCCGTGCCTCGAGTTTATTGCCTGTGGAAGGCGGGGCTTCCGGTGAGGCACGGCGTTCCTTGGCCTTGTCAGGTGTGATTCTAATGTTCTTCAGTAGAGGGATCTAGCGAGCAAACTCCTAATAGCTGTGTGGTACCTCGTTTCCCTCCTTCAAGGAACAGTAGTTATAGTCACTGTACGTTATGCAATTATATGTCAGGGCAAAGAACGTTTTCGGTTATCTGCTCTCGATTCAATGTCCTTTTGTACTTATCATAATACAAAGCCTGAACCACATTTTTGGGGCTGTACAATGCCTTATTCTCATGTTGTCTAAATTACCCCATTTTGAACACTCTGTAAAGCTTCAGGAGAAGGATAATCATGCTTTGGATTATTAAACTCTCTTAAACTCTCCCAATTACCTATGGCAACAGTTTAAAAGCCTTTTCCTTCATGATACTTAGTTTTTATCACAACGTGTGTTCTGGTAGATTAGGTAGCCCAGAACCAACCATTTTCTCACCAGGAAGCCCAAAACCAACCGTTTCGTCACCAGGAAGCACAAAACCAACCGTTTCGTCACCAGGAAGCCCAGAACCAACCGTTTCCTCACCAGGTAGCCCAGAACCAACTGTTTTCTCACTAGCGGCCCTCTGGTATACATACATAGTGTTGTTAATGAATGAGTGAGTCATCAGTCCAGGAGAAACAAGGGGAAGGATTTTTTTCCTTTTTTTTTATATATATATTTATAGCCAAGGCTTAAAAAGAACATTGGTTGGAACGAAGCCTCAGCTTCATCTGTGCTTTGCTGTCCCATATGATTTGTCAGACTTGGTGTGATTCATATAGTGATATAAACACTGAGTGAGTATCTGTCTTGACTATGTCAGAAGAGACCGCAGAAGGTCTTATGGAGCTCCATCTGTAGATCACATTACTACATTCCCAAGTCTCCAAGTGGTACTGACACTCCTCTCCTCCCTCTCCTTCCTCGCCTCCTCTCCCTCTCGTTTCTCTCCATTCTCCTCTCCTCCCTCCCTCCTCTCCTTCCTCCTTCCTCTCCTCCTCTCAGGTCCCCTCTCTCCCTGTGAGTGCCAGTATGTCGCCCACGCGACTCCACTCCTCCAACCCCAACCTGTGTGCTGAGCAGGTGGACTTCCAGACCCCTGTCTCTCGCCAGATTCCTGACAACATGGAGTGTGGCGGTGACTACATCAAACTACAGGAGGACTTCTGCCTCATCGCTCAGAAAGGTACAGTGGCTTGCGAAAATATTCACACCCCTTGGCATTTTTCCTATTTTGTTGCCTTACAACCTGGAATTAAAATAGATTTTTTTGGGGGGTTGTATCATTTGGTTTACACAACATGCCTACCACTTTGAAGATGCAAAATATTTTTTATTGTGAAACAAGAAATAAGACAAAAAAACAGAGAACTTAAGCGTGCATAACTATTCACCCCCCCAAAGTCAATACTTTGTAGAGCCACCTTTTGCAGCAATTACAGCTGCAAGTCTCTTGYGGTATGTCTCTCTTAGCTTGGCACATCTAATCACTGGGATTTTTGCCCATTCTTCAAGGCAAAACTGATCCAGCTCCTTCAAGTTGGATGGGTTCCGCTGGTGTACAGCAATCTCAAGTCATACCACAGATTCTCAATTGGATTGAGGTCTGGGTTTTGACTAGGCCATTCCAAGACGCTTAAATGTCTCCCCTTAAACCACTCGAGTGTTGCTTTAGCAGTATGCTTAGGCTCATTGTCCTGCTGGAAGGTGAACCTCCGTCCCAGTCTCAAATCTCTGGAAGACTGAAACAGGTTTCGCTCAAGAATTTCCCTATATTTAGCACCATCCATCATTCCTTCAATTCTGACCAGTTTCCCAGTCCCTGCCGATGAAACCACCCCCACAGCATGATGATGCCACCATCATGGTTCACTGTGGGATGGTGTTCTCGGGGTTATGAGAGGTGTTGGGTTTGCGCATTTTCCTTTATGGCCAAAAAGCTACATTTTAGTCTCATCTGACCAGAGTACCATCTTCCATATYTTTGGGMAGTCTCCCACATGCCTTTTGGCGAACACCAAACGTGTTTGCTTATTTTCTTTAAGCAATGGCTTTTTTTTCTGGCCACTCTTCCGTAAAGCCCAGCTCTGTGGAGCGTATGGCTTAAAATGGTCCTATGGACAGATACTCCAATCAATCAATTTTATTTTTTCAATCAATTTGATTTTATATAGCCCTTCGTACATCAGCTAATATCTCGAAGTGCTGTACAGAAACCCAGCCTAAAACCCCAAACAGCTAGTAATGCAGGTGTAGAAGCACGGTGGCTAGGAAAAACTCCCTAGAAAGGCCAAAACCTAGGAAGAAACCTAGAGAGGAACCAGGCTATGAGGGGTGGCCAGTCCTCTTCTGGCTGTGCCGGGTGGAGATTATAACAGAACTATGCCAAGATGTTCAAAAATGTTCATAAGTGACAAGCATGGTCAAATAATAATCATGAATAATTTTCAGTTGGCTTTTCATAGCCGATCATCAAGAGTTGAAAAACAACAGGTCTGGGACAGGTGGCGGTTCCATAACCGCAGGCAGAACAGCTGAACCACTGCTTTTAACCAGGGCAAGGTGACCGGAAACATGACCGAATACAAACAGTGTAGCTATTCTCTCCGCAAGGCAATCAAACAGGCTAAGTCCCAGTACAGAGACAAAATAGAGTCGCAATTCAACAGCTCAGACACAAGAGGTATGTGGCAGGGTCTACAGTCTATCACGGATTACAAAAGAAAACCAGCCCCGTCGCGGACCAGGTGTCACGTCCTGACCTATTTCTGTTAGTTTGTTGTATGTGTTAGTTGGTCAGGACGTGAGTTTGGGTGGGCATTCTATGTTCTCTGTTTCTATGTTGGTTTAAGGGTTGCCTGGTATGGCTCTCAATTAGAGGCAGGTGTTTGGCGTTCCTCTAATTGAGAGTCATATTTAGGTAGGTTGTTTCACAGTGTTCGTGTGTGGTGGTTGTCTCCTGTGTCTGTATGTATGTGTGCCACACGGACTGTAGCGTTTGTTTGTAGTCGTGTACCTGTTCGTGCGTTCTTCACGTATATGTAAGTTCGTGTCCAGGTCTGTTTTCATCGTTTATTTGTTTTGTAGTTTATTCAAGTATAGTTCGTTTTCTGTCTACGTCGTGTTTGTTGTTTTGTCGTGTCTTAAATAAATCATGTCATCATACCTCGCTGCACATTGGTCTTCAGATCCCTCTCTCCTCTCCTCGTCTGAGGAGAGGAGGATTTAGAGTATCGTTACAGAAACCACCCACCAAATTACCAGAACCAAGCAGCGGGGAAAAGGGCAGCGACAGCAACCGCAGAGATCCCAGATTCATGGACATGGGAGGAGATCTTGAACGAGAAGGACCCTGGGCACAGGCTGGGAGTATCGCCGCCCCAAAGCTGAGCTGGAGGAAGCGAAAGCTGAGCGGCGGCGATATGAGGAGGCAGCACGGCAGCGGGACAGGTACGAGAGGCAACCCAGAATTTTTTTGGGGGGGGTAGAGAGGAGTGTGGCTAAGCCAGGTAGCAGACCTGAGCGCACTCCTCGTGCTTATTATAGCAACGCGTCACTGGTCAGGCACCGTGTTATGCGGTTAAGCGCACGGTGTCGCCAGTGCGTGCCCATAGCCCGGTGCGCTACAGAGCAGCCCCCCGAAAGTGTCATGTGAGTGTGGGCATCCAGCCGGGGCGTATTGTGCCTGCTCAGCGCGTCTGGTCTCCGGTACGCAGTTTCGGTCCAGGGTATCCTGCGCCGGCTCTGCGTGCTGTGTCTCCGGGGCGCTGGGAGGGTGCAGTGCGTCCTATGCCTACACTCCGCTGTACCGGGCAAATGTGGGAGTGGAGCCTAAGAGAGAAGTGCGCGTAGTAGGCACTAGATCTCCAGTGCTCATCCACAGCCCGGTTCAACCTGTGCCTGCACTCTGGAGGGACGGGCTGGTGTAGTATTCCAGCCTGGGGGAGTGGTGCCAAGGCTGCGCACCAGAGCTCCAGTACTTCCCCACAGCCCGGTCCTTCAGTGCTCTTAACATCAAGCCTCCTGTAGGTCTCTCCAGCCTGGTGGGTCCTGTGGCAGCCCCACGCACCAGGCTGTCTCTCCGTCTCCTCCCTACAGGTGTGTTCGTCTGCCCAGCGGCGCCTGAACTGCCCGTCTGCCCAACGGCGCCTGAACTGCCCGTCTGCCATGAGCCTGCAAAGTGCCCGTCTGCCATGAGCCTGCAAAGCGCCCGTCTGCCAAGAGCCTACAGAGCCGTCCGCCAGACCGGAGCCGCTAGAGCCTTCCGCCAGACCGGATCAGCCAGAGCCTTCCGCCAGACGGATCAGCCAGAGAGCCTTCCGCCAGACCGGATCAGCCAGAGCCTTCGCCAGACCGGATCAGCAGAGCCTTCCGCCAGACCGGATCAGCCAGAGCCTTCCGCCAGACCGATCAGCCAGAGCCTTCCGCCAGACCGGATCAGCTCCTTCAGAGCCGTCCAGGCCGGACCAGCCTTCAGAGCCGTCCAGCCAGGACCAGCCTTCAGAGCCGTCCAGCCAGGACACCTTCAGCCGTCCAGCCAGGACAGCCTTCAGAGCCGTCCAGCCAGGACCAGCCTTCAGAGCCGTCCAGCCAGGACCTGCCAGAGCCTCCAGCCAGGACCTGCCAGAGCCGTCCAGCCAGGACCTGCCAGAGCCTCCAGCCAGGACCTGCCAGAGTCCCTCAGCCAGGACCTGCCAGAGCCCTCAGCAGGACCTGCCACAGAGCTCACCTCCAGCCACGGACCTGCCAGAGTCCTCAGCCCGGACCTGCCAGAGTCCCTCAGCCCGGACCTGCCAGCAGTCCCTCAGCCCGGACCTGCCAGAGTCCCTCAGCCCGGACCTGCCAGAGTCCCTCAGCCCGACCTGCCAGAGTCCCTCAGCCCGGACCTGCCAGAGTCCCTCAGCCCGGACCTGCCAGAGTCCCTCAGCCCGGAGCTGCCGCCCCTTATCCCGAGCTGCTGCCCCTTATCTCCGGAGCTGCTGCCCCTTATCCCGATGCTGCCCGCCTGGGGAGTCCCATCCGATGGGAGACTCGCGTACCTTATGGTTCGGTGCGAGTGGGGATCATTGCGACCGGGGCTACAGAACGCGGAGGATGAATGGTGGTTGGGACAGCGTCCGGCCTCGAGACCACCACCGGTGTCAAGATGCACCCCAGACTCTAGACTTTGTGCTGGTGCGCCCGGAGTTCGCACCTTAAGCGGGGGGGTTATTTCACGTCCTGACCTATTTCTGTTAGTTTGTTGTAGGTGTGTTGTTCAGAGTCTGAGGTGATGGAGTTTGGGTGGGCATTCTATGTGTCTGGTTCTATGTTGGTTTAAGGTTGCCTGTATGGCTCTTCAATTAGAGGCAGGTGTTGGCGTTCCTCTAATTGAGAGTCATATTTAGGTAGGTTGTTTCACAGTGTTCGTTGTGGGTGGTTGTCTCCTGTGTCTGTATGTATGTTCGTGCCACACGGACTGTAGCGTTTGTTTGTTAGTCGTGTACCTGTTCGTGCGTTCTTCACGTTATATGTAAGTTCGTGTTCCAGGTCTGTTTTCATCGTTTATTTTGTTTTGTAGTTTATTCAAGTATAGTTCGTTTTCTGTCTACGTCGTGTTTGTGTTTTGTCGTGTCTTAAATAAATCATGTCATCATACCTCGCTGCACATTGGTCTTCAGACCCTCTCTCCTCCCTCGTCTGAGGAGGAGAGCGATGATAGAGTATCGTTTACACCAGGATGTCTTGCTCCCAGACAGGCTAAATAACTTTTTTGCCCGCTTTGAGGACAATACAGTGCCACTGACACGGCCCGCTACCCAAAACCTGCGGCTCTCCTTCACTGCAGCCGAGGTGAGTAAAAACATTTAAACGTGTTAACCCTCGCAAGGCTGCAGCCCAGACGGCATTCCCAAGCCGCGTCCTCAGAGCATGCGCAGACCAGCTGGCTGGTGTGTTTACGGACATATTCAATCAATCCTTATCCCAGTTGCTGTTCCCACATGCTTCAAGAGGGCCACCATTGTTCTGTTCCAAGAAAGCTAAGGTAACTGAGCTAAACGACTACCGCCCCGTAGCACTCACTTCCGTCATCATGAAGTGCTTTGAGAGACTAGTCAAGGACCATATCCACCTCCACCCTACCGGACACCCTAGACCCACTCCAATTTGCTTACCGACCCAATAGGTCCACAGACGACGCAATCGCAACCACACTGCACACTGCCCTAACCCATCTGGACAAGAGGAATACCTATGTGAGAATGCTGTTCATCGATTACAAGCTCAGCATTAACACCATAGTTACCCTCCAAACTCGTCATCAAGCTCGAGACCCTGGTCTCGACCCCGCCCTGTGCAACTGGTCCTGGACTTCCTGACGGGCCCCCCAGGTGGTGAGGGTAGGTAACAACATCTCCACCCCGCTGATCCTCAACACTGGGCCCCACAAGGGTGCGTTCTGAGCCCTCTCCTGTACTCCCTGTTCACCCACGACTGCGGCCATGCACGCCTCCAACTCAATCATCAAGTTTGCGGATGACACTACAGTGGTAGGCTTGATTACCAACAACGACGAGACGGCCTACAGGAGGAGGTGAGGCCCTCGGAGTGTGTGTCAGGAAAAATAACCTCACACTCAACGTCAACAAAACAAAGGAGATGATTGTGGACTTCAGGAAACAGCAGAGGGAGCACCCCCCTATCCACATCGACGGGTCAGTAGTGGAGGAAGGTGGAAAGTTTTAAAGTTCCTCGGTGTACACATCACGGACAAACTGAATTGGTCCACCCACACAGACCAGCGTTTGAAGAAGGCGCAGCAGCGCCTCTTAACCTCAGGAGGCTGAAGAAATTCGGCTTGTCACCAAAAGCACTCACAAACTTCTACCGATGCACAATCGAGAGCATCCGTCGGGCTGTATCACCGCCTGGTACGCAACTGCTCCGCCACAACCGTAAAGCTCTCCAGAGGGTAGTGAGGTCTGCAGAACGCATCACCGGGGGGCAAACTACCTGCCCTCCAGGACACCTACACCACCCGATGTCACAGGAAGGCCATAAAGATCATCAAGGACAACAACCACCCAAGCCACTGCCTGTTCACCCCGCTATCATCCAGAAGGCGAGGTCAGTACAGGTGCATCAAAGCAGGGACCGAGGACTGAAAAAAACAGCTTCTATCTCAGGGCCATCAGACTGTTAAACAGCCACCACTAACATTTAGCGGCCGCTGCCAACATTACTGAACTCAACTCCAGCCACTTTAAAAATGGGAATTGATGGAAATTATGTAAAAATTACCACTAGCCACTTAAACAATGCCACTTAATATAATGGTTTACATACCCTACATTACCCATCTCATATTATATGTATATACTGTAACTCTATATCATCTACTGCATCTTGCCATCTTTATGTAATACATGTACCACTAGCCACTTTAAACTATGCCACTTTATGTTTACATACCTACCATACTCATCTCATATGTATAGTACCGTATCTAACCATCTACTGCATCTTGCCTATGCCGTTTTTACCATCACTCATTCAATATATCTTTATGTACATATTCTTTATCCTTTACACTTGTGTGTATAAGGTAGTAGTTGGGAATTGTTAGGTTAGATTACTTGTTGTTATCTGCATTGTCGGAACTAGAAGCACAAGCATTTCGCTACACTCGCATTAACATCTGCTAACCATGTGTAGTGACTAATAAAATTTGATCTATTTGATTGATTTGAAACTGGAATAGCAGCAAGGCCAGGCGGACTGGGACAGCAAGGAGTCACCACGGCCGGTAGTCCCGACGTATGGTCTAGGGCTCAGGTCCTCCGAGAGAAAGAAAGAGAGAAGGAGAAAATTAAGAGAAGCCAAGATTTCAAAATGTTCATAAATGACAAGCATGGTCAAATAATAATCAGGAATTAAATCTTCAGTTGGCTTTTCATAAGCCGATCATTAAGAGTTGAAAAACAGCAGGTCTGGGACAGTAGGGTTCCGTAACCGCAGGCAGAAACAGTTGAAACTGGAATAGCAGCAAGGCCAGCGGACTGGGGACAGCAAGTGTCATTTTTCTCATGCCCGGTAGTCCTGACGTATGGTCCTAGTGCTCAGGTTCTCAGAGAAAAGAGAGAACGAGAGAATTAGATGAAGCATTACTTAAATTCACACAGGACACTGGTATAAGACAGGAGAAGTACTCCAGTGTAACCAACTGACCCGAGCCCCCCGACACATAAACTACTGCAGCATAAATACTGGAGCTGAGACAGGAGCGGTACAGGGCAGGAGACACTGTGGCCCCCATCCGAAAGAAAACCCCGGACAGGGCCAACAGGAAGGATATAAACCCCACCATTGCCAAAGCACACCCCCGCACCACTAGAGGGTAACCTCAACCACCAACTTACAATCCTGAGACAAGGCCGAGTATAGCCCACAAAGGTCTCCACCACAGCACAAACCAAAGGGGGGCGCCAACCCAGACAGGAAGATCACGTCAGTACTTCAACGCCATCAAGTGACGCACCCCTCCTAGGGACGGCATGAAAGAGCACCAGCAAGCCAGTGACTCAGCCCTGTAACAGGGTTAGAGGCAGAGAATCCCAGTGGAAGAGAGGGGAACCGGCCTGGCAGAGACAGCAAGGGCGGTTCGTTGCTCCAGAGCCTTTCCGTTCACCTTCACACTCCTGGGCCAGACTACACTCAATCATATGAACCTACTGAAGAGATAAGTCTTCAGTAAAGACTTAAAGGTCAGAGACCGAGGCTGCGTCTCTCACATGGGTAGGCAGACTGTTCCATAAATGGAGATCTATAGTGAGGAAAGCCTGCCTCCCTGTTTGCTTAGAAATTCTAGGACAATTAGGAGGCCTGCGTCTGTGACCGTAGCGTACGTATTGGTATGTACGGCAGGACCAACTCGGAAAGATAGGTAGAGGCAAGCCCATGTACGCTTTATAGGTTAACAGTAAAACCTTGAAGCCCCTTGTCCTTA
This sequence comes from Salvelinus sp. IW2-2015, assembly GCF_002910315.2. Taxonomy (NCBI): domain Eukaryota; kingdom Metazoa; phylum Chordata; class Actinopteri; order Salmoniformes; family Salmonidae; genus Salvelinus; species Salvelinus sp. IW2-2015. The sequence goes on along the minus strand of NC_036875.1, from coordinate 40,628,071 downwards.
ACAGGAAGCCAGTGTAGGGAAGCTAGCACTGGAGTAATATGATCAAATTTCTTGGTTCTAGTCAGGATTCTAGCAGCCGTATTTAGCACTAACTGAAGTTTATTTAGTGCTTTATCCGGGTAGCCGGAAAGTAGAGCATTGCAGTAGTCTACCTAGAAGTAACAAATGCATGGATTAATTTTTCTGCATCATTTTGGACAGAAAATTTCTGATTTTTGCAATTTACGTAGATGGAAAAAAGCTGTCTTGAAACAGTCTTGATATGTTCGTCAAAAGAGAGATCAGGGTCAAGAGTAACCCGAGGTCCTTCACAGTTTTATTTAGACGACTTTTACAACCATCAAGATGAATTGTCAGATTTAACAGAAATCTCGTTTCTTGGGACCTAGAACAAGCATCTCTGTTTTGTCCGAGTTAAAAGTAGAAAGTTTTCCAGCATCCACTTCCTTATGTCTGAAACACAGGCTTCTAGCGAGGGCAATTTTTGGCTTCACCATGTTTCATTGAAATGTACAGCTGTTCATCCCTAAGCAGTGAAAGTTAACATTATGTTTCGAATAACATCCCAAGAGGTAAATATATGTGAAAACAATAGTGGTCCTAAAACGGAACCTTGAGGAACACCGAAATGTACAGTTGATTTGTCAGAGGACAGACCATTCACAGAGACAAACTGATATCTTTCCGACAGGTAAGACTAAACCAGGCCAGAACTGTCCGTGTAGACCCAATTTTGGTTTCCAGTCTCTCCAAAAGAATGTGGTGATCGAGGTGTCAAAGGCAGCTCCAGTCTCCGCTGTGGAGCTTTGCAGCTCCTTAAGGGTTATCTTTGGTCTCTTTGTTTCTCTCGTATTGCTCCTTGCCTGGTCTGTGATTTTGGTGGTGGCCCTCTCTCGGCAGGTTTATTGTGGTGCCATATTCTTTCCATTTTTAATCATGGATTTAATGGTTCTCCTTGGGATGTTCAAAGTTTCAGATATTTTTTTAGACCCAACCCTGATCTGTACTTTCCCCACAACGTTGTCCCTGACCTGTTTGGAGAGCTCCTTGGTCTTCATGGTACCACTTTCCGGTGTGCCACTTGCTTGGTGGTGTGTGCAGACTGGGGCCTTTCAGAACAGGTGTATTGTACTGAGATCATGTCACAGATTCATGTGACACTTAGATGCACACGTGACTTATTTAAGTAATTAATTGAGCTTCTGAAGGTAATTGGTTGCACAAGATCTTATTTAGGGCTTCATAGCAAAGGTGAATACATATGCACGCACCCCTTTTCTGTTTTACATTTTATTTTTTTTTTTTTTTACTATATGTTTTCACTTCACAATTTGGACTATTTGCGTATGTCCATTATATGAAATCAAATAAAAATAAATTTAAATTAAAGGTTGTAATGCAACAAAATAGGAAAAACGCCAGGGGTGAATATATAATGTTGCAAATATATAACATTTTAAACAGAAATACCTTATTTACCTAAGTATTCAGACCCTTTGCTATGAGACTTGAAATTGATCTCAGGTGTATTCTTTTTCCATTGATTATCCTTGAGTCCACCTGTGGTAAATTCAATGATTGGAACATGATTTGGAAAGGCACACGCCTGTTGATATAAGATCCCACAGTTGACAGTGGCACCATCCCTACGGTGAAACCTGGCACCATCCCTACGGTGAAGCATGGCGGTGACAGGATCATACTGTGGGGATGTTTTTCAGCGGCAGGGACTGGGAGACTAGTCAGGATCGAGGGAAAGATGAACGGAGCAAAGTACAGAGAGATCCTTGATGAAAACCTGCTCCAGAGAGCTCAGGACCTCAGACTGGGGCGAAGATTCACCTTCCAATAGGTCAATGACCCGAAGCACACAGCCAAGACAACACAGGAGTGGCTTCGGGACAAGTCTATGAATGTCTATGAGAGACCCAGCCAGAGGCCGGACTTGAACACGATCTAACATCTCTGGAGAGACCTGAAAATAGCTGTGCAGCAACACACCCCATCCAACCTGACAGAGCTTGAGAGGATCTGCAGAGAAAAATGGGAGAAACTCCCTAAATACAGGTGTGCCAAACTTGTAGAGTCATACCCAAGAAGACTCAATGCTATAATATTAATTGAATCAAATTTAGAGTAAGGCTGTAGCGTAACAAAATGTGGAAATATATAATTATTCAATTTTTTGCTGCCTCTGCCTCTTCAGCCCCGGTATGCTCCTGCATCAGTCCGTCCCTGTTCACCGTCCCTTTACACTATCCATACCAGCAAAGTATAGGGAAACCATTAGTAAGAGTTGTAAGTAACCAGAGGGTGTGTTTAAAATGATTTCTGTCTTTTGCAGTCCACTCCATGTTGAAGTCTGCGTTCACCACGGTGGCCATGGAGAAGGAGAAGATCAAATCTGTTCTCTCAGACCAGGAGCAGTCAGAACGGTCTGCCCAGGTCATCACCCTCAGGAAGTCTCTGTCACAGGTGAGCCCGGCAGGTGTTCATTTAGAATTCTCCTTCTACACTACCCATAATCCTCCTGCACTGGGAACAGTCACTATYAATGGTTAATTGTGTTGTTTTTGTCAGAACACACTACATCACCTTAAATGTTCTGTGCAGTACTTGAAACATGTAATGTACTGGCTGGAGAGATGAGGGGTTTCAATTGACTTTCATCACTGCTTGAGTTAGATTTCTGTTTCTTTGCGAATGGTTCCATTTCATATAGTCACACAGTGAGAGGAAAACAGAGCAGCCATGGTATGTAGCGTGGGGGGGGCTACAGTCATGATATGTGTAGAGCTGAATATGAATGTAGAGCTGTACAATATAGATCCAGTTGTAATGTTTATCTGTTTACACCCCTCTCCTCCAGCTGACAGATTAGTGAATTGATTCGTATTTCTCCTCATTTCAGGCCCTGTCCCAAAACGCTGAGCTTAAAACCCGACTGGGCCGCATCCACTCTGAGTCGGTCCTGTCTGAACAAACAATCAGTGTGAACCTCATCACCAGTCCTGATGAGGTAGCTAGCTACGTCTTKTACTGGATCAAGTCGTTGTTTTGTTGTCATTGTCCCTGACATGCAGGACACTTGCCATTGCAGTGCCTGGTGTGCTTATYGCAGCCAGCTGGTAGCTACCAGGTGAGGTCAGGGAGAATAGTGGTTTATCTCCTCTGTGGTGCTATGCATCCTGTTGTAGAGCTGGACAGGTAACTTTAGTTAACTGGAAAACATTGTGTATTCTCTGRTTTACTGCGTTTACCAATTAGGGTATTGATTCCTGTCCTTAAAGAAGGACGGTGCTTCCAGTATCTCTTGGCAGGTGAGCTCACTGATCATTAAAGTTGTGTTGAACCTGACGTCAAGGTAAATGGAAAAAACTATGTGATCTTACCAGGAATATAGGAAGAATAAAGTCACCAATGACTGCTGGGTCTCCACCGTCTCCACTTTGCCACAGTTCAGTTCTATGTCGTCTCACCACCTAAAGTCACGAGTAAAAGACGTTGTACTGATTGTGTTTCTCTGTTTCCTTAAAGGGGGGGGAGCAGAGGGGAATCCCTCTGACTCAACAGACGTCCAATGAGAGCAGGCTGTCTATGTCAGAGTCTGTGTCGGAGTTCTTCGACGCCCAGGAAGTGCTGCTGTCGGCCAGCTCGTCAGAGAACGAGGTGAGAGAGGGCTGGGGGTCGGAGCTCAGATAAAACATGGCCGAGTGGAGCTGGAGTTAGTCAGATATGAATAAAACCAGTGTGAGGGACAGAGATAGCACACAACAGAAACTCAGACATGTAGAGACAGAGCAAGACCAACTTTCAACTCTCCAAACTAGAGGGGGGCTCCTCCAAACTAGTGGGGGGCTCTCCAAACTAGAGGGAGGCTCTCCAAACTAGAGGGAGGCTCTCCAAACTAGAGGGAGGCTCTCCAAACTAGAGGGAGGCTCTCCAAACTAGAGGGAGGATCTCCAGTCTCTAGCCTCAGTGCTCTATGACTGCTGTGCGCCGATCCAGTTCATTGCTCCATGTCAAGCAGCTGGAGGTCAATCTCTCTCTTCTC
>NC_036875.1:40615620-40622994 GCF_002910315.2 Salvelinus sp. IW2-2015 | reverse complement strand
TGTACTGTACTGTGTGTGTGCTGTACTGTACTGTGTGTGTACTGTACTGACTCAGTGGTTCTGTTGTCTTCCTCTAACCCTAACCCTCTAGGCCTCAGACGATGAATCATACGTCAGCGACGTGAGCGATAACATTTCAGAAGACAATGCCAGCGTGACTGATAACGTCTCCAGACAAAGTAGGTCCTCCTTAGCTTTCCAGCTTTCTCCTTCCATTACAGTGTGTGTGTGGGGGGGATTGACCTTGCAGGCCTCACCGTGTGCCAACAGCTGCACTCAGGGCTTATGAAAGCTATCAGTGTGAAGTGCAGGAATGCCTCTATCCTCTATTCTAACCCTTCATCCGTCCACTATGTTTCAGACATGAACTGCCTGTGGCTATTATGAGATGCAAGGATGAGGATTTGACGAAGCCTTGTAGGTCAGACAGTCATCAGTCCTGACGATGGTCCGTGACAGTACTGTACTTTCTTCTGGTTTCAGTGCCGAACGGAGACCTGGCTGGAAGTGCCTTCCGTAACGGGCGACGCCCGTGTCTCCCCGCCCCCTCGCCAGACTGCAGCAACATCAACCTGTGGAACATCCTGAGGAACAACATAGGGAAGGACCTGTCCAAGGTGTCCATGCCTGTGGAGCTCAACGAGCCCCTCAACACCCTGCAGCACATGTGTGAAGAGCTGGAGTACACTGAGCTACTAGACAGGGCTGCCGATACGGAGGACCCCTATGAACGCATGGTACGACCCAAACACTCACCTCTGTGTATGAAGGCATGGTACGACCCAAACACTCACCCCTCTGAGTATGAACGCATGGTACGACCCAAACACTCACCCCTCTGAGTATGAACGCATGGTACGGCCCAAACACTCACCCCTCTGAGTATGAACACATGGTACGGCCCAAACACTCACCCCTCTGAGTATGAACTCATGGTACGGCCCAAAGACTCACCCCTCTGAGTATGAACTCATGGTACGGCCCAAAGATTCACCCCTCTGAGTATGAACTCATGGTACGGCCCAAAGATTCACCCCTCTGAGTATGAACTCATGGTACGGCCCAAAGARTCACCCCTCTGAGTCATATAAAGCTTCATGGTTACAGTTCTGAAAAGACCACCAGTATAACTCTGCATTCTCTACCACCACAAGGAATGATAAAATGGCACATTACTGTAACTCTGTGACCCAGTCAATCAGCTAACACAGAGGAAACATACCACAGAGACTCATCAGATGATGTAACACTTCTTTATATTAGGATCCATTAGCAACCATAGACATTACCATCACTAACCCATACAGCGTAACCCAGTGTCTCCCATCACTAACCCATACAGCGTCTCCCATCACTAACCCATACAGCGTAACCCAGTGTCTCCCATCACTAACCCATACAGCGTGACCCAGCGTCTCCCATCACTAACCCATACAGCGTGACCCAGCGAGTGGTTCCATGCACTAACCATACAGCCTGACGACAGTGGTCTCCCATTCACTAACCATACAGCGTCTCATCACTACCCATAAGCGTGACGCCAGTCCGGTATGACAGACTGTTAGTTTGTCTATATTGTGCACTGCTGTGGCGTTGACAGTTGACAAGCCAAAGTAAACTTCTGAGGTAGCTTGGTCTTCCAGAGACGAAAGGCCAAGAATTCATGTCTCTGAAGTGGAAGCTGTCGACCTTGTATTCGCAAGTCTCAACCGTCTGTAATTCTATCTGAGACTTATGTCTAACAATAACAGGACGCGCTGCTGTGATCACATACATTATCTTTGCGATGCACCTATATAATAAAGATATGACAATTTCATTGCTGGGAGGTGAGAAGTTGTTAAATAACCAGTATGATTCCAGGGAGTTTACACTATGCTGATTACTCTTACTGTGTCTATGCAGATTATTTTGATGGCACAAAAATGATTCACTGCATAATGTTCAGAATAGAAGAATATTTGTGTTTCAGTGTAATCGGCAGCATGCCATATACAAAACGTATAGGTATTTTTTGAAGACATTGGTCTATGTTTTATGTATTTATGTGTAGTTTGTTTGATTGTGTTGCTGTTTCTCCTGCTCAGGCCATTATGGCAGGCGTTCGTCCATCTCTGGGTACTCCTCAAGTCTACAGAGGGCGAAGCAAGCCGTTCAAGCCCTTTACTGGAGCACACGTATGAATTGTATCCGTAGAGGACAAGGAGCATGTGTTTTAATCGCTGACAGGGTTAGGTTCCACAGTACTGAATTCTAAATGAATGGACAGGATGAAACTGATCTAGATCAGCACTCCTATGAAAAAGGCTCTGGCATATTTACCAATACCTAACCCATCAGTGTATAACGTTGTGAAAGAAATGAATAAATACTGTACAATGTCTAAAAACAACAGGTCAAATGTAGTTTCTCTAGACAGACTGGTTGCCTCCCAAATGTACAGTGTTCGAAGTCTGAAGTTTACATAACACTTAGGTTGGAGTCATTAGAGTGGTTTTCCAACCACTCCACACATTTCTTGTTAAAAAACTATAGTTTTGGCTAAGTCGGTTAGGAATCTACTTTGTACACGACACAAGTAATTTTTCCAAAATTGTTTACAGACAGATTTTGTCACTTATAATTTCACTGTATCACAATTCCAGTTTGGTCAGCAAGTTTACATACACTAAGTTGACTGTGCCTTTAAACAGGCCTTTGGAAAATTCCAGAAAAAATTATGTAATGGCTTTAGAAGCTTCTGATAGGCTAATTGATCGATAATTTGAGTCAATTGGAAGACGCCTGAAAGGTACACGTCAATCTCTGGTAATCAGTAGTACGCAAGTTATAACCAATATGGGACCACGCAGTGCGTCATACGGCTCAGGAAGGAGACGTGTTCTGTCTCCTAGAGATGAACGTGCTCTGGTGCGAAAAGTGCAAATCAATCCAGAAACAACAGCAAGGAGCTAGTGTGAAGATGCTGGGAGGAAACAGGTTACATAAAGTATCCTATATCCACAGTAAGACGAGTCCTATATCGACATAACTGAAGGCCGCTGCAGTCAAGGAAGAAGCCATGCTCCTCAACCGTCATACAAAACGCCAGACTACGGTTTGCACTGTTCAGATGGGGGTATAATAGCATCTTACTTTTCTCGTACAAAATGTACAAAAATAGAACTGTTTGGTCATAATGACCGTTAATGTTTTGGCAGGAAATGGGGCGGCTTGCAAGCCGAAGAACGCCATTCCAACGGTGAAGCACGGGGGTAAGCAGCATCATGTGTTGTGGGGGTGCATTGCTGGCAGGGAGGGACCGGTTGACTTCACAAAATAGATGGCAACATGACGGAAGGAAAATAATGTGGATATATTGAAGAGCAACATCTCAAGAATCAGTCAGGAAGGTTAAAGCTTGGTCGCAAATGGGTCTTCAATGACAATGACCCCAAGCATGACTCCAATAGTTGTGACAAAATGTTAAGGACCAACAAGCAAGGTCTTGGGTCGCCATCTACAAAGCCCTGACCTTAATCTATAGAAAATGTGTTGGCGCAGCAACTGAAAAAGCATGTGCGAGCAGGAGGCCTCAAACCTGACTCAGTTACACCAAGCTCTGTCAGGAGGTGGGCCAAATTCACACACATTATTGTGGGAAGCTTGTGGAGGCTACCCAAACGTTTGACCCCAGTTACAAATTGAAAGGCAATCGCTACCGAAATGTCTAATTGAAGTGTATGTAACTTCTGGCCCACTGGGATGTGATGAACGAATCATAAAGCTGAAATAACTACCTTCTCTTCTATATATTCTAGACCATTTCACTTCTTAAATAAAGTGATGATCAACTGACTAAGACAGGGAATTTTTTACTGGATGAAATGTAATGGCAATTGTGAAAAACTGAGTTTTAAATTGCTATTTGGCTATGGTTCGGTAACTTCGACTTTCAACTGTCGCAATCTCGTTCCTAGGTCTGCGTATTCTCTGAGACCAGTTAACATGATGGCACGATTTCTACCTCCATGCACTGGATTATACAGGGTCATTTATAACTACATGAGCTGCAGGTTTGCAGTATTGTATTGCCTTGTGTGCGGACGGATCGCTCGTCAGGTTCGTAGGCATTCAGGAGTGCTTTAAGAAGACTTGTCCCCACACACGTCTGCCTGCTTAGAGTAGGACAGGGTCAGGTCCACGGCGTACCAGGTCCAGGTCAGGTCATCAGGCAGGTCCAGGTAGGTCAGCCTTCAGTCAGGTCAGCGGAGACATATCTCGAGGATGACAACAAAGGGTCATCACATAACAGAGAAGAGGGCAGAATGACAGCCTTCGCTGACCTGGACACATGCCCTGGCACTTGGACCTGACCCTCGGACTTGGACCTGACCTTGGACCTTCGGCCCTGACCTGACCTGGTCCTACTCTAGCAGCAGACTTTGGACAACAGTCTTTCTTTAAGCACTCTGAAAGCCTCGACCGACAGGATACGCTCCGCAGGCAAATGCAATACAATACTGCAACCTGGCAGCTCATGTTATATAGTTATAAATGGACTTATAACTCCAGTGCATGGGAGAGGAGGTCACATTTACCTGGTTCCGAGAACTACCAGACCTAGGGAACAATGGCCAGTTTGACAGTGCGAAGATCTCTACCGACACATAGCCAAATACATTTAAACTCAGTTTTTCACAATTCCTGACATTTCATCCAGTAAAATTCCCTGTCTTAGGTCAGTTAGGATATCATTATATTTTAAGATGTGAAATGTTGAGATAATCAGTAGAGAGACTTATTTATTTCAGCATTTTATTTCTTTCTCACATTCCCAGTGGGTCCGAAGTTTACATACACTCATTCGTACTTTGGTAGCATTGCTTTCAATTGGTTTAACTGGGGTTAACGTTTGGGTAGCTCTTCCACACAGCTTCTCCACAATCAGTGTTGGGTGAATTGCTGGGCCATTCTCCTGACAGGCTGGTGTAACTCGAGAGTCAGGTTTGTTAGGCCTCCTTGCTCGCACATGCTTTTTCAGTTCTGCCACACATTTTATAGGATTAAGGCAGGGCTTTGTGATGGGCGATCCTAATACTTGACTTTGGTTGTCCTTAAGCCATTTTGTCACATTTGGACAGTATGCTGGGGTCATTCGTTTCATTTGGAAGACCCATTTGCGAACAAGCTTTAAACTTCCTGACTTGATCGGTCTTGAAGATGTTGGCTTCAATATATCACATTTTTTCCTTCTCATGTTGCATCTATTTTGTGAAGTGCAGGTCTACCTCGACAGCAATGCACCCACACAAACATGATGCTGCTACCCCGTGCTTCACCGGTTGGAATGGGTGTTTCTTCGGCTTGCAAGCCCCATTTTCTCAAACAATAGATGGTATTATGACGCAAATCAGTTTTATTTTTGTCGTTTTGTACGAAAGGGCGTGATAAGATCTTTGTCCCCATCTGGCAGTTGCAAAACCGTAGTCTGGCTTTTTTTTATGACGGTTTTGGAGCAGTGGCTTTTCCTTGCTGAGGCGGCCCTTTCAGTTTATGCTCGATATAGGGATCGTCTAACTGTTGGATATAGATACTTTTGTACCTTGTTTCCTCGCAGCATCTTCCAAGGTCCTTGCGTTGTTCTGGGATTGATTTGCACTTTTTCGGCACCAGAGCACGGTTCATCTCTAGGAGACGATACACGTCTCTGCTTCCTGAGCGCGTTGACGGCTGCGTGGTCCCATGGTGTTGTTTTACTTGCGTACTATCGTTTGTACGATGAACGTGGTCTTCCGCGTTCCAATTGATCAATTATGTCATTAGCCTACTCAGAGCTTCTAAAGCCATTAATAATTTTCTGGAATTTTCCAAGCTGTTTAAAGGCCAGGTCAACTTAGTGTATGTAAACTTCTGACAACTGGGAATTGGGTGATACAGTGAAATTATAAGTGAAATTAATCTGTCTGTAAACAATTGTTTGGATAAAATACTTGTTGTCGTGTACAAAGTGAGATGTCCTAACGAGACTTGCAAACTATAGTTTGTTAAACAGACAATTTGTGGAGTGGTTGAAAACACTTTAATGATCAATCCCTAAGTGTATGTAAACTTCAGACTTCAACTGTACATTGTGGGACGGCAACCAGTCTGTCTAGAGAACTACATTTGACCTGTTTCTTTTTTAGGGCATTTTACAGTATTTGATTCATTTTTTCACAACGTATACACTGTATGAGGGTTAAGGCTATTGGTAAATTGCCAGAGCCTGTATTCATAGGAGTTGCTGGATCTAGGGATCAGCGTTTCATCCTGTCCGATTCATTTATCAGTCCTGTGGGAACCTACCTGCTCAGCGATAAAACCATGCCCTTGTCCTCACGGATACATTCTATACGTCTCTCTAGTAAAGGGTTGAACGGCTTTGCTTCGCGCTCTGTAGTCAGTGGAGGAGTACAGAGATGACGACGCTGCATAATGGCGCTGTAGCAGAGAACCAGGCAACACAATCAACACACACTACACTAAATACATAAAACATCAGACATTGCTTCAATCTGTACGTTATATATGCTGCTCGCGTTACACTGACACCAAATTCTCCTTTTCTGAAAGTTTATGCATTGAGACTCATTTTCTGTGCATCAAATACTGCATGGTACAATAAAGTAACAGCAGTTAAACCCTGGAACATCTGTTACCAACATCGCAGTAATGAAACTGTCATAGTCTTTTATCTATCAAGTCCAAATGTTGTATTCACACACCGTCTGTTATTTGATACCTAAGCCAGTTAGATGACAGATGTGAGTTGAACAAGGTCGACAGGCTGCATCAGAGCATGATATTTCTGGGCCTTTGTTCTGGGCGAGACCAAGGTATTCCTTCAGAATGTTTTACTTTGGGCTTGTCCTGTCACCACAGCAGTGACAGATAATAGACCAACTAACATGTCTGTCAGTACCAGGGACTGGTCACGCTTGTATTGGGTTAGTGATGGGAGACGTGTATGGGTTTAGTGATGGGACAGCAGGCTATGAGTATGACTGGGTGTGTTGGTGAGCGTGGTCAGTGTTATGGTAGTGTGAGTGTGGACGTGAGGGAGACCTGGGTCACGCTGATGTTATGATGGGAAACTGTACGCTGTTGGTTAGTGATGGGAGACGCTGGGTCAGCTGGTATGGGTTGTGATGGGAACCTGGGACGCTGTTATGGGTTAGTGATGGGAGACTGCCCGCTGTAAATGGGTTCGTGATGGGAGACACTGGGGTTCCAAACGCTGGGGTTACATGGGGTTTTTTTTTTGTTTTTTTTTTAAGTTTTTTTGGGATTGGGGGGAAGGAAAAAAACGCTGGGCATCAGCTGTATGGTTAGTGATTGGGAGACACTGGGTCA
>NC_036875.1:40613654-40615595 GCF_002910315.2 Salvelinus sp. IW2-2015 | reverse complement strand
GTCTCCCATCACTAACCCATACAGCGTGACCCAGTGTCTCCCATCACTAACCCATACAGCCTGACCCAGTGTCTCCCATCACTAACCCATACAGCGTCTCCCATCACTAACCCATACAGCGTGACCCAGTCCCTGGTACTGACAGACATGTTAGTTTGTCTATATCTGTGCACTGCTGTGGCGTTGACAGTGACAAGCCCAAAGTAAACATTCTGAAGGATAGCCTTGGTCTTCCAGAGACAAAGGCCAGAAATATCATGCTCTGATGCAGCTGTCGACCTTGTTCAATCTCACATCTGTCATTCTACTGGCTTAGTTATCATAACAGGACGGTGTGTGAATACAACATTTTGGACTTGTTAGATAAAAGACTATGACATTTCATTACTGGGATGTTGTAAACCAGTATGTTCCAGGGGTTTAACTGCTGTTACTTTATGGTACCATGCAGTATTTGATGCACAAAAMGATTCATGCATAACTTTCAGAAAAGGAGAATTTGTGTTTCAGTGTAACGGCAGCAGCCATATTAACGTAAGGTATTGAAGACATTGTCTATGTTTTATGTATTTAGTGTAGTTTGTTTTGATTGTGTTGCTGTTTCTCTGCTACAGGCCATTATGGCAGCGTTCGTCATCTCTGGGTACTCCTCCACGTACTACAGAGCGGGAAGCAAGCCGTTCAACCCTTTACTGGGAGAGACGTATGAATGTATCCGTGAGGACAAGGGCATGTGTTTTATCGCTGAGCAGGTAGGTTCCCACAGTACTGATTATAATGAATGGACAGGATGAAACCTGATCCTAGATCAGCACTCCTATGAATACAGGCTCTGGCATATTTACCAATACCTTAACCCTCATACAGTGTATACGTTGTGAAAGAAATGAATAAATACTGTAAATGTCCCTAAAAAAAAACAGGTCAAATGTAGTTTCTCTAGACAGACTGGTTGCCTCCCACAATGTACAGTTGAAGTCTGAAGTTTACATACACTTAGGTTGGAGTCATTAAAGTGGTTTTCAACCACTCCACAAATTTCTTGTTAACAAACTATAGTTTTGGCAAGTCGGTTAGGACATCTACTTTGTACACGACACAAGTAATTTTTCCAACAATTGTTTACAGACAGATTATTTCACTTATAATTCACTGTATCACAATTCCAGTTGGTCAGAAGTTTACATACACTAAGTTGACTGTGCCTTTAAACAGCTTGGAAAATTCCAGAAAATTATGTAATGGCTTTAGAAGCTTCTGATAGGCTAATTGACATAATTTGAGTCAATTGGAACGCCTGAAGGTACCACGTTCATCATCTGTATCAAACGTAGTAACGAAGTTATAACACCATGGGACCGACGCAGCGTCATCCGCTCAGGAAGGAGACGTGTTCTGTTCTCCTAGAGATGAACAGTGCTCTGGTGCGAAAAGTTGCAAATCAATCCAGAACAGAACAGCAATGAGGTACTGTGAAGATGCTGGGAGGCAACAGAGTTACAAAAGTATCCATCATTCACAGTAAAGACGAGTCCTATATCGACATATAACCTGTAAAAGGCCTGCTCATGTCAAGGAGAAGCCACTGCCTCCAAAACCGTCATAAAAAAAAGCCAGACTACGGTTTGCACTGCAGATGGGGGTACAAAGTAATCTTACTTTTGCGTACATAAATCGTACAAATAATAAACTGTTTGGGTCACTAATGACCATTCGTTTATGTTTTGGAGGAAAATGGGGGCTTGCAAGCCGAAGAACACCATTCCAACGGTGAAGCACGGGGGTAGCAGCATCATATGTTGTGGGGGTGCATTGCTGCAGGAGGGACCGGTGCACTTCACAAAATAGATGGCAAATGAGGAAGGAAAATAATTGTGGATATATTGAAAGCAACATCTCAAGACATCAGTCCAGGAAGTTAAAGCTTGGTCGCAAATGGGT
>NC_036875.1:40590459-40613629 GCF_002910315.2 Salvelinus sp. IW2-2015 | reverse complement strand
GGGGTGCATTGCTGCAGGAGGGACCGGTGCACTTCACAAAATAGATGGCAACATGAGGAAGGAAAATAATGTGGATATATTGAAGCAACATCTCAAGACATCAGTCAGGAAGTTAAAGCTTGGTCGCAAATGGGTCTTCCAAATGGACAATGACCCCAAGCATACTTCCAAAGTTGTGACAAAATGGCTTAAGGACAACAAAGTCAAGGTATTGGAGTCGCCATCACAAAGCCCTGACCTTAATCCTATAGAAAATGTGTGGGCAGAACTGAAAAAGCACCTGTGCGAGCAAGGAGGCCTACAAACCTGACTCAGTTACACCAGCTCTGTCAGGAGGAATGGGCCACAATTCACCCAACTTATTGTGGGAAGCTTGTGGAAGGCTACCCAAAACGTTTGACCCCAGTTAAACAATTGAAAGGCAATGCTACCAAATACTAATTGAGTGTATGTAAACTTCTGGCCCACTGGGAATGTGATGAAAGAAATAAAAGCTGAAATAAATAATTCTCTCTACTATTATTCTAACATTTCACATTCTTAAAATAAAGTGATGATCCTAACTGACCTAAGACAGGGAATTTTTACTGGGATGAAATGTCAGGAATTGTGAAAAACTGAGTTTAAATGTATTTGGCTATGGTGTCGGTAAACTTCCGACTTCAACTGTGCCATTGTTCCCTAGGTCTGGTATTTCTGAGACCAGGTTAAATGTGGCCGTTCTCTCCCATGCACTGGAGTCTATAAGGTCCATTTATAACTAACATGAGCTGCAGGTTGCAGTATTGTATTGCATTGTGCTGCGGACGGATCCTGTCAGGTCTGTAGGCTTTCAGAGTGCTTAAAGAAAGACTGTGTCCAAGTCTGCTGCTAGAGTAGGACCAGGGTCAGGTCCAGGTCCAAGGTCAGGTCCAAGTCCAGGGTCAGGTCCAAGTCCAGGGTCATGTCCAGGGTCAGGGAAGGCTGTCATTCTGCCCTCTCTCTTTATGATGGGGACCCTGTTGTTGTCATCTCTCAGATATTCTCCCTGACCTGACTGAACCTGACTGACTGAACCTGAATGACTGAACCTGACTGAACCTGAATGACTGGCCTGACTGAACCTGACTGACTGACTTGGCCTGACTGACTGACTGGCCTGACTGACTGAACCTGACTGACTGACCTGACTAAGAACCTGAATGACTGGCCTTGACTGAACCTAGTTTGCACTTAGCCTCAGTGCTGGTGTTAGCTGTTACTGGTTGCCCAGTCCGCATGATAGTCACGATATAATGACTCACCCTCTTCTTCTCACAACACGTTTAGAATGGTTCTACAATGAAGTGGCTGCTTTTGTATCTGCACCTAAAATGAATTCCTCTAAGAGGCAATAATCTAGCAGTATTGTCACTGATGTTATGACGTTTGATTATCTCTTGAAGGTGAGCCACCATCCACCCATATCAGCTTGTCATGCTGATTCCAACAAGTTCACCTTCTTGCAAGGTACGTTACCTGTTGAATTACAGTGTCACACACGCACTTCCTCAATGAGGTCATGGTTTTTCATTTTGCAGCAAGATGGTACATTATTTCTGACGATTTTCTTCTCAGACGTCAGATGGAAAAACAAATTCTGGGGGAAATCAATGGAAATCCTCCCGATTGGCACCGTTAATGTTATCCTTCCAAGGTAACACACACACACGCACAACACACACACACACACACACACACACACACACCACACACACACACACACACACACACACACACACACACAAACAATCTGACATCCTCAAGACATATCCCCACTGTCACTTACTATAGGAGGTACATCCATAATTTGTGGCCTTACCTTCTTGAAGCCTTCAGGTCCCTGCTAGCCTACCCCTGCCACAGCCATCACTCCCCTCTGGGTCCCTGGAAGCTTTACAGAGCTACTGTACGCCCTATTAAAGTGCCCTTGACAGGGTTTGGGAGGGGGGAGCTGTGGGAAATGAATCACTCAGACAGAAGAGCAGGAAGGGATGTGTGAAGGCTGCTGAATAAGCACATAGATTATAGTACATCGCAAGTGTCTCTGCCTCAGAAAATGAGATTCCACAGGCCCTGCTATTTAGCTTGTGAGACTTCTAACGCTCTGTGTGATTATGTGGCCCAGTGAGCATCTTAAAGACACAGACAGACTTCATAACTATCATGTGATTACTGTAGATATTCTGACTGCTGCTGTTATGTCGTTCAGCTTTGGTGACCACTATGAATGGAACAAAGTCACCACCTGCGTACACAACATCCTAAGCGGGAGAAGGTGGATCGAACACTACGGGGAGATCACCATTAGGAACACCAAAAGCAGTGCCTGTATCTGCAAACTTACCTTCGTCAAGGTAAGACAGCGGTGAACTCAGCTGTGGATATGTTACGGTAAAATTACTATGAAGTCCAAAGACAATTATGTGCTGAGAAATAACCATCCCTGTGAAGCATGTATCACTTATCTTGGCTGACTACAATTTGGACATTTAATTATTGTCTATATTGTTTCCTTGCCAGTGGATGATGAATGTTATTTATCTTATGATCACAATATTACTGTTGTCTCATTTTTGCTTGTAGGGAAATTACTGGAGTTCTAATGTGAATGAGGTTCAAGGGTTTGTGATGGACCAAGAGGGGAAGGTAGTGCGTCGCCTGTTCGGAAAATGGCACGAGGGCCTTTACTGTGGAGTRCCGCCTTCTGCCAGATGCATCTGGAGGCCAGGTAACTACCAGTGTGAATTTTGGCAGCTATTTTAGATTTTACCTTAAAATACCTTTTAGTCTTAGTCACATTTTAGTCATTTCATCCTTCGTTAGTTTTAGTTATTATCAGTCTACTAAAACTATTTTAGTGTAGTTTTAGTCACAGACATTTTAGTCACATAATATAATATAAAGTCACATAAATATTAAATAATGAATATTTAGGGTATCTCTAACTTCCATCATGTACACGTTCAGATAGCCTTGTCCAACTAGGCCTACTATCCCCTCCTACACCTTAGCTGGCAACATTGATATTGTGGCAGATTGTAACCAATGCCAGCCATAATTAACCATATAGGCTATAAAGCCTTGGCTACAGGTTAAACAATTTACAGCTGATTTTTCTCCCAATCATAACTGTCAAGGAGGGTAAATAAAAGTGGTTTCCTTAAAAAGGGGAGAATTTCAGCTTTCCAAAATCTATTACTGTACTCCTTATATTCAACAAATAACATTCGTTTTTCCCGTAGGAAAAAAGCAACAGCAACTTGATGAGGACTTGTGAGGCATCTATATCTCAAACTAGACTATCTAATGTACTTGTCCTCTTGCTCAGTTGTGCACCGGGGCATCCCACTCCTCTTTCTATTCTGGTTAGAGACAGTTTGCGCTGTTCTGTGAAGGGAGTAGTACACAGCGCTGTACGAGATCTTCAGTTTCTTGGCAATTTCTCGCATGGAATAGCCTTCATTTCTCAGAACAAGAATAGACTGACGAGTTTCAGAAGAAAGGTCTTTGTTTCTGGCCATTTTGAGCCTGTAATCGAACCCACAAAAACTGATGTTCCAGATACTGAACTAGTTCAAAGAAGGCCAGTMTATTGCTTCTTTAATCAGAACAACAGTTTTCAGCTGTGCTAATATAATTGCAAAAGGGTTTTCTAATGATCAATTAACCTTTTAAAATTTTAAACTTGGATTAGGAAGAAGGAAGAATGGAAGATGGCGTAGCAGTCGGACGTGTGTTTGTCTTGTCCCGTGTAAATAGTCCTCGTATTTTTCATATACATTTCGTATATATTTTAATTTCACTTTCCATCTAGGAACTGAATATACATTCCTACATTCCGCCTCACCCA
The DNA here is from genome assembly GCF_002910315.2 of Salvelinus sp. IW2-2015. Classification (NCBI taxonomy): domain Eukaryota; kingdom Metazoa; phylum Chordata; class Actinopteri; order Salmoniformes; family Salmonidae; genus Salvelinus; species Salvelinus sp. IW2-2015. The sequence goes on along the minus strand of NC_036875.1, from coordinate 40,609,758 downwards.
ATGTGGTACGGACCTGCTATTTTTTATACTTTAGAACCGTAASCCCAATCAGAAGCTAGCCAGATAACTAGCTACTAGCTAGTAGTCAGTTAGCCACTGCTGCGGTCTTCACCCTTAACTCGGACACAGCCAGCTTCAGCTCGGGCCAATACCTGCCAGTCTGCAAGCGCGATATCAACCCAGAGCATATAGGACTGCTTTTTCTCTACCACATCACCGGATTCCTGACGCAAGCTCTGGACAATACACTCTGTTATCATCACAGTAGCTAGCTGCAACCGAGTGGCTACTTACTGCTAACACCTCTGTCCCGAAGCAAGCACCAGTTAGCCTTGAGCTAGCCTCGAGCTAGGCCCATCTGCCGGCTAGCCGAAGAGGTCTACCAGCGAATTGGGCTACAATACCTCTTTTGCCAATTGGACGGACCTTTTTTGCCGACACAGAGCCCTGCCAATCCATCACAACTGGTCTAAATCAGCTACAAACTATTAGCCATTTTTTTGCCGCTGCTAGCAGCTTTTACCTTCTGCACAGACACCAGCCCTGTTATTAGCCTGGATATTACTCACCAATTTACCAGCATCGACTGTCTCTCGACAACAACGCCGGATTCCTGCCGTAATCCCGAGCCACTACTTCTGATCCTCACAGCTAGCTTGCAGATAGCCAGCTAGCGCCACTGCCACAGAAGCTAGCACCAGTTAGCAAACACAATTCTACAAATTCACAACCTCTCTTTCGCCATCGCCATCCGGCTTGGATTCTCTGTCACACGACCACGTCTGAGCAGACCCCCTCCGTCTGAGCAGACCACCCCCGGGCTACTAACTTTAAACGCCGCGTGCTAGCTTAGTGGAGGCCTCCCTGCTCATCTACGGCTGCCCCCTGGACACTATGATCACTTGGCTACATAGCTGATGCCTGCTTGACTGTCCATTAATTCACGGTACTCCATTCTGTTTATTTGTGTTTTATCTGTCGGCTCTGTGCTTTAACTCAGGATCTGGTGTGTAGTTAATCCGACCCTCTCTGCCTAGTCGTCACCATTTTTACCTGTTGTTGCTGTGTTATACTAGCACCCTGTTATTGCTGCTGTTATCTTACCTGTTGTTTTAGCTAGCTCTTCCCAATCAAGACCTGCAATCACTTTAGCCTTATGTATGTCTCTCTCAAATATCAATATGCCTTGCATACTGTTGTTCAGGCTAGTTATCATTATCATTGTTTTGGTTTGCAATGGACCCCGTAGTTCCACTCTCCGTACCTCTGATACCTCCTTTGTCCACCCCCCACACATGCGGTGACCTCACCCATTGAGACCAGCATGTCCAGAGATACAACCTCTCTTATCATCACCCAGTGCCTGGGCTTGCCTCCGCTGTACCCGTGCCCCACCATACCCCTGTCTGCACATTATGCCCAGAATCTATTCTACCACGCCCATAAATCTGCTCCTTTTATTCTTTGTCCCAACGCTCTAGGCGACAGTTTTGATAGCCTTTAGCCGCACCCCATCCTACTACTCCTCTTTTCCTCGGGTGATGTGGAGGTAAACCCAGGCCCTGCATGTCCCCAGTCACCCTCATTTTTTGACTTCTGTGATCGAAAAAGCCTTGGCCTCATGCATGTCAACATCAAGAAGCCTCCTCCCTAAGTTTGCCTTACTCACCGCTTTAGCACACTCTGCCAACCCTGATGTCCTTGCCGTGTCCGAATCCTGGCTTAGGAAGGCCACCAAAAATTCTGAGATTTCCATACCCAACTATAACACTTTCCGTCAAGATAGAACTGCCAAAGGGGAGGAGTTGCAATCTACTGCAGAGATAGCCTGCAAAGTTCTGTCATACTTTCCAGGTCTATGCCCAAACAGTTCGAACTTCTAATTTTAAAAATTAATCTCTCCAGAAATAAGTCTCTCACTGTTGCCGGCCTGCTACCGACCCCCTCAGCTCCCAGCTGTGCCCTGGACACCATCTGTGAATTGATCGCTCCCCATCTAGCTTCAGAGTTGTTCTGTTAGGTGACCTAAACTGGGATATGCTTAACACCCCGGCAGTCCTACCAATCCAAGCTTGATGCCCTCAATCTCACACAAATCACATCAAGGAAACCCACCAGGTACAACCCTAAATCCGTAAACATGGGCACCCTAATGAACATTATCCTGACCAACCTGCCCTCCAAATACACCTCTGCTGTCTTCAATCAAGATCTCAGCGATCACTGCCTCATTGCCTGTATCCGCCACGGGTCCGCGGTCAAACGACACCCCTCATCACTGTCCAACGCTCCCTAAAACACTTCTGCAAGCAGGCCTTTCTAATCGACCGGCCCGGTACCCTGGAAGGATATTGACCTCATCCGTCAGTTGAGGATGCCGGTCATTCTTTAAAAGTTACTTCCTCACCATATTAGACAAGCATGCTCCGTTCAAAAAATGCAGAACCAAGAACAGATATAGCCCTTGGTTCACTCCAGACCTGACTGCCCTCGACCAGCACAAAAACATCCCTGTGGCGAACTGCAATAAGCATCGAAGAGCCCCCGCGATATGCAACTTCAGGGAAGTCAGGAACCAATACACGCAGTCAGTCAGGAAAGCAAAGGCCAGCTTTTTCAAGCAGAGAAATTTGCATCCTGTAGCTCTAACTCCAAAAAGTTCTGGGATACTGTAAAGTCCATGGAAAAACAAGAGCACCTCCTCTCCAGCTGCCCACTGCACTGAGGCTAGGGTAACACGGTCACCACTGATAAGTCCGTGATAATCGAAAACTTCAACAAACATTTCTCAATGGCTGGCCATGCCTTCCCCTGGCGACTCCAACCTGGCCAACAGCCCGCCCCCCCCCCCGCTGCTACTCGCCCAAGCCTCCCCAGCTTCTCTTTACCCATATCCAGATAGCAGATGTTCTGAAAGAGCTGGAAAACCTGGACCCATACAAATCAGCTGGCTTGACAATCTGACCCCCTATTTCTGAAACTGTCCGCCGCCATTGTCGCACCCCCTATTACCAGCCTGTTCAACCTCTCCTTCGTATCATCTGAGTCCCCAAGGATTGGAAAGCTGCCGCGGTCATCCCCCTCTTCAAAGGGGGAGACACCTGGACCCAAACTGTTACAGACCTATATCCATCCTGCCCTGCCTATCTAAGGTCTTCGAAAGCCAAGTCAACAAACAGATCACTGACCATCTCGAATCCCACCGTACCTTCTCCGCTGTGCAATCCGGTTTCCGAACCGGTCACGGGTGCACCTCAGCCACGCTCAAGGTACTAAACGATATCATAACCGCCATCGATAAAAGACATTACTGTGCAGCCGTCTTCATCGACCTGGCCAAGGCTTTCGACTCTGTCAATCACCATATTCTTATCGGCAGACTCAGTAGCCCGGTTTTTCTAATGACTGCCTTGCCTGGTTCACCAACTACTTTGCAGACAGAGTTCAGTGTGTCAAATCGGAGGGCATGTTGTCCGGTCCTCTGGCAGTCTCTATGGGGGTACCACAGGGTTCAATTCTCGGGCCGACTCTTTTCTCTGTATACATCAATGATGTTGCTCTTGCTGGGGCATTCCCTGATCCACCTCTACGCAGACGACACCATTCTATTTACTTCCGGCCCTTCCTTGGACACTGTGCTATCTAACCTCCAAACGAGCTTCAATTGCCATACAACACTCCTTCCGTGGCCTCCAAACTGCTCTTAAACGCTAGTAAAAACAAATGCATGCTTTTTCAACCGTTCGCTGCCTGCACCCGCACGCCCGACTAGCATCACCACCCTGGACGGTTCCGACCTAGAATATGTGGACATCTATAAGTACCTAGGTGTCTGGCTAGACTGCAAACTCTCTTCCAGACTCATATCAAACATCTCCAATCCAAAATCAAATCAAGAATCGGCTTTCTATTCCGCAACAAAGCCTCCTTCACTCACGCCGCCAAATTACCCAGTAAAACTGACTATCCTACCGATCCTCGACTTCGGCGATGTCATTCTACAAAATAGCTTCCAATACTCTACTCCAGCAAACTGGATGCAGTTTATCACAGTGCCATTCGTTTTGTTACTAAAGCACCTTATACGACCCACCACTGACGCTGTATGCCCTAGTCGGCTGGCCCTCGCTACATGTTCGTCGTCAGACCCACTGGCTCCAGTCATCTACCAAGGCATAGCTAGGTAAAGTGCCGCCTTATCTCAGTTCACTGGTCACGATGGCTACACCCACCCGCAGCACGCGCTCCAGCAGGTGTATCTCACTGATCATCCCTAAAGCCAAAACCTCATTTGGACGCCTTTCCTTCCAGTTCTCTGCTGCCTGCGACTGGAACGAATTGCAAAAATCTCTGAAGTTGGAACTTTTTATCTCCCTCAACAACTTTAAAAATCTGCTATCCGAGCAGCTAACCGATCGCTGCAGCTGACATAGTCCATCTGTAAACTACCCACCATTACCTACCCTCACCCCCCATACTGCTTTTATTTATTTACTTTCTGCTCTTTTGCACACCAGTATCTCTTCTTGCACATGATCATCCTGATGATTTATCACTCCAGTGTTAATCTGCTAAATTGTAAATTCGATTTATTGCCTACCTCAGCCTTTTGCACACATTGTATATAGATTCTCTTTTTTTTCTACCATGTTATTGACTTGTTTATTGTTTATTATCTCCATGTGTAACTGTGTTGTCTGTTCACACTGCTATGCTTTATCTTGGCCAGGTCGCAGTTGCAAATGAAGAACTTGTTCTCAACTTAGGCCTACCTGGTTAAATAAAGGTGAAATAAAAAATAAAAAAAATAAAAAAATTAGCTAACACAATGTGCCATTGGAACACAGGAGTGATGGTTGCTGACAATGGGCCTTTGTACGCGCCTATGTAGATATTCTATTAAAAATCAGCCGTTTACAGCTACAATAGTCATTTACAACATGAACAATGTCTACACTGTATTTCTGATCAATTTGGTGTTATTTTAATGGACAAAAAAATATAATTTTCTTTCAAAAACAAGGACATTTCTAAGTGACTCCAAACTTTAGAACAGCAGTGTATGTATTGTTTTTTTACTGACAAATAAAAATCGTTTAATCAATCAATCCAAACTATGCAGCGGACATTTGATGAATGGAAAGAGACATCTATTACAAAACAACAAACATTTTAATGACATGCAGAATACATTTTCTGTTTGTTGAGATTGACACAGTCTGTTTATTGTCGTGTTGAAAACACAAACCGTGATATTGAAGCGCCCGAAGTCGGTGTTGTTTACTGGTTGTGTGGTGCATCGGCACAGAAACCTGTTGGTGATAAATGTGTTGCATATATTTTATATACTTATAAATATGGCATCAAAATAATGAAAATGTGATTTCCTCCTAGCTGATCATTGTCTGCAGCCGACTCTGATCATAGTGCAATGAAACAGGCAGGGAGAGTGAGCTCGTCTGTGGTGGTCGGTGAAACCTCACACTTCTGGCCTGTAGCTCTGCGTGGCATCGACTGTGCCACAAAAGCATGCTGAAGTCGATATCCACGTTTATAAACACAAGGTCGCTACAGTTGTTGTTATTTGTGTTGGTAAACATTATTTTGAGTTAATTCAAAGAGGGGGGAGGGTGTTCCATGTATTTGACTGGCTAAGGGGAGGGTCGTGTAAAAATATTTTTTATGACACTTTGAGTTGGACCAGCCCCTCCCACTCCCCAGTAAATTTCGATCTGTCCCTAATCAAAGCAAAAATAGCCTACATGAAAGTCAGAAAGATTATTGTTTCTAGTTGAGGTTAGACCAGGTCTCTCTTGAAAAAGAGATGTTATCACAATGAGAAAAACCTGTATAAATAATGGTTTAAAAAAAAGGAGGTGTCCTGGCTTCACATCAGTTCAAAAGATGGACAAGTGAACAAGGCGGTCGCCTGGGAGCTGTGTGGGAGAACCGGGCAGAGCAGCTCAATCAGACCATGCAACTGAGAGGATTGCATGAAATATTTTTCAAGCATATATGCATTATGACAAAACAGATGAAAAGGAGCTTCATGTCAAGCTAAATGTCCATTAGTCTCACGTGGAATTCTCGTCTCGTCACATTTTCGGCGACTAAAATGAAAAGTAATTTGTAATAGTTAMCGTTTTTTTTCCCCCCCAGGATGTCTCGTCATAGTTTTAGTCAGGAAAAATAGGTAGTTGACGAGTATTTTTCGTCATAGTTACTGTTGACGACAGTAACTACGTCAATCATACTGTTGCTATGCAGGACGCTTTGAATTGGATATCTGCTATCGTTAAGCAGACAACAGCATTAGATTAAACCATAAAATACGAGTACATGAGATTATAATATGGGAACAAATAAAGTGTTGGCACTGGTGTCAATAATCCACACCAATGAAAAAAAACAACTTTGAACTCATTATTATTTTTCTTTTTTTCTTTACACTGATCTCGCCGTAGCTCTAATATTGCAGATAAATTGTTGCTTCCGTCAATGTAATTGTCTGCATTTAAATAAAAATAAAAACTTTGAACTGATTCTTGATCCGTGTGATGTCATGTGTTCCTTCCTCAGGGTCCATGCCCACAGACTACGAGCTGTATTATGGCTTTACCAGGTTTGCCATTGAGCTCAATGAGCTTTGCCCTGAGATGCAAGACCTGCTACCACCCACAGATGCCCGCTTCAGACCCGATCAAAGGTAGAAACATACAACCGTTACGCCATCACACTTTCAGCTAGAGAAATGCACTGTGTGCTACCTACTGCTGCCACCTGTTGAGAGAAGGTGAAGCGGTACCATTATCATACAGATCTGACTGGATGAACCACTGAACTAGCACACCTTTATTGTCATGAACCTTGCCCTGGAGGCTAGTTGAACCTGCTGCCAAATCAAAATGAACTATATCGTAAAAATTTATGAAAACAAAATTTTTTGCTTTTTGGTCTAAATTTAAAGCAAGGGTTAGCAATGTAGTTAATGTTAATGTTAGGTTTAAAATCTGATTTTATGACTTTGTGGCTGTGCCAGCTAGTGACCACTCTGCAGAATTGCCTCCAGGGTAAGATTCATGACAATAAATGCCAACCAGCACAATGCAGCTGTTGTTGTGGTCTGATATAGATTTACAGAATGGTTGATTAGTGAAGCTCTAAAAAGGACTAAAAGCTAGTTTTACATCTGAAATAAGTGGATGAGATATTATTTGTATGGTTAAATATGTTTACAAGCTTTATGTGTATGTCCCTGATGAGTGACGTTTGACAGTATATTTGACTCATAGGGATGTTGTTTCTCTACATTAGACACCTGGAGGAGGGGAATGTGGAAATGGCAGCCTCAGAAAAGCAGCGTATTGAGGACATGCAGCGCACCAGGAGGAAGTGGCAAGACGAGAACGACATTAAGCATGAACCACGCTTCTTCAAGTGAGTAAAGAGGCTAGATGGTCATTTACAAGGACATACTGTCCAATTTGTAAGTCGCTCTGGATAAGAGCGTCTGCTAAATGACTTAAATGTAAATGTAAATGTACTGTATTCCCCAGGCCAGGTTAGTGGGGGAAACGGGGTAGGCTGGGAAAGTCTCCACCAGGCCAGCTTAGTGGGGGAAACGGGGTAGGCTGGGAAAGTCTCCCCCAGGCCAGCTTAGTGGAGGAAACAGGGGGAAGTTTGGGAAGGTTTTCCCCAGGCCAGCTTCATGGGGGAAACAGTGGAAAGGTTGGGAAGGTTTTCCCCAGGCCAGCTTCATGGGGGAAACAGGGGAAAGGTTGGGAAGGTTTTCACCAGGCCAGCTTCGTGGGGGAACTGGGTAAGTTGGGAAGGTTTTCCCCAGGCCAGCTTCGTGGGGGAAACAGGGGAATAGGTTGGACAGTTTCCAGCCAGCTGTGGGGGAAACAGGGGAAAGGTTGGGAAGTTTTCCCCAGGCCAGCTTCATGGGGGAACAGGGGAAAGGTTGGGAAGGTTTTCCCCAGCCAGCTTCGTGGGGGAACTGGGTAAGTTGGGAAGGTTTTCCCCAGCCAGCTTGTGGGGGAAACAGGGAAGGTTGGGAAGGTTTTCCCAGGCCAGCTTTCGTGGGGGAAACAGGGGAAAGGTTGGGAAGGTTTTCCAGGCCAGCTTCGTGGGGAAACAGGGGAAAGGTTGGGAAGGTTTTCCCCAGGCCAGCTTCGTGGGGGAATTGGGTAAGTTGGGAAGGTTTTCCCCAGGCCAGCTTCGTGGGGAACTGGGTAAGTTGGGAAGGTTTTCCCCAGGCAGCTTCGTGGGGAAGAATGGGATTAGAGTTCGGGATATGGTCTCCGCCACTAGTAATAGGAATAGTCGTCTGACTGTTACTTGTGTGGCATGAGTTGTGTCATTAATGAATTTTCATTCATTCATGACATTTAACTCCTACCATTGATTGCTCGTCTCTTTCGTCCCAGGAAAGTGGTTGATGCCAATCAAAGGGAGCGGCTGGGTCACTAACAGACCCTAACTGGGGAGCTTCGCAAATCCCGGCTTCATCAACATGGAAACCCTGACCTATGGTAGCATATGGATCGCTATGCACACCATAAATCATCGCTGACAAAGGCTTTATCTATGCACAATGAGGTTTTCAAATGAATTCTCATTGACAAAATGACAGTGTGGAAGGATACAAGAGCTGAGATGAGTTGATGACTTACCGTCGCCTATTCAGCCGGCAGTCACCATCCACCATCCTCTTGGATCCCTCTGGAGCTGGGTGCGGAGGCTGGGTTGTCAGGGCAACAATCTTACACGTAGATCTATCCTAAGTCGTTTTGTGTTTGTCCTTGCTTAAAGTCACTATCCACACCACAACATTTTAAAGCTTTTGTGAACCACACTTGAGTTCTGAAAGCGGTTTGACTTTAGACTAGTGTTTTGTTCTGAAAGCGATTGTGATTTAGACTAGTGTTTTGTTCTGAAAGCGGTTTGATTTAGACTAGTGTTTTTTCTGAAGGGTTTGATTTAGACTGATGTTTTGTTCTGAAAGCGTTTGATTTTAGACTAGTGTTGTTGTTTCTGAAAGCGGTTTATTTAGACTAGTGTTTTTTGGTTCTGGAAAGCGGTTTGATTTAGACTATGTTTTTGTTCTGAAAGCGTTTGGATAGACTAGTGTTTTGTTCTAAAGCGGTTTGATTTTAGACTAGTGTTTTGTTTCTGAAAGCGGTTTGATTTAGACTAGTGTTTTGTTCTGAAAGCGGTTTGATTTAGACTAGTGTTTTGTTCTGAAAGCGGTTTTGGTGTTTGTTCTGAAAAGTGGTTTCGATTATTAGACTAGTGTTTTGTTCTGAAGACGGTTTGATTTAGACTAGTGTTTTGTTCTGAAAGCGGTTTGATTTAGACTAGTGTTTTTTGTCTGAAAGCGGTTTGTATGTGTTTTGTTCTGAAAGGTGGTTTGATTTAGACTAGTGTTTGTTCTGAAAGCGGTTTGGATTTTAGACTAGTGTTTGTTGGTTCTGAAACGGTTTTGGATTTAGAGATAGTGTTTTGCTCTGAAAGCGGTTTGATTTAGGACTATGTTTTGTTCTGAAGCGGTTTGATTTAGATAGTGTTTGTGTCTGAAAGCGGTTTTGATTTAATGACTATGTTTTGTCTGAAAAGCGGTTTTGATTTGACTATGGGGTTTGTTCTGAAGCGTTTGATTTAGACTAGTGTTTTGTTCTGAAAGCGGTTTGATTTAGACTAGTGTTTGGATTAGGCCTTTGACTACCTACTAATGTATGTGTCATGCATGTTTAGAGTGCAGCTTTCATTGGCATATCCTATATAGACTAACATTATTTGTTTTAAAAACAAAAAGAAAATAAAGAAGTCTGAAGTTTTTGTAAAATATCTTCAACATCATAGAATTGAGTGAAAATTTAACTAATATACAATATTGGAAGATTGCTCTTATTTCTTTCTGAATTAGCCATTTGCATTAGTTCAGTCTGTATCATAGCTGTATTCTCTATTGGGTCACACATTTTTCGTGAAAGTTAAAGAGATTCTCCGGTAGTTTTGTATAGTTTTTAGCCAGTCGTTCTGAAAGTAGCACTCACGAGCCAAAAAAGTGGAAAATTGCATACTACAATTGCATACTACACTGCACTGTATGTGCAGATTTGTGCACCACCTCATTGCTCTGTCTCTCTCTCTGCTGTGTGTGCATGATGTGCCTCTTGTTAGCTGTCACTCAAATGGTTGAAGCTCATTGGTTGAACTCGAATTTCTAGGGGGCTGGACCATGTGGGGGAAAATGTAGGGGAAATGGTGCAGCTCAGTTTCCAGAAAAACAGTCACTTTCAAACTAGGGATTTTGTGTCTAATTGAGGTAAAACCGTAATTCTGCTCATAGATTATGCATGTATGAACTATGCATTAGCCCCGTTTATACCTGCCACTTACATGCGTCCTTCGTCCTGATCTGGTCCTGATCTTGCCAGTATGCAATTGTAAGATCTGATCAAACTCAGTTCACAATGCATCTTTTATTGATCTACACCTGTCTATAAATGTGGCACAATCAGAATGAGGACAAGACCAGGACAAAGGGCGCATGTTATTAACAGGTATAAACGTAGCTATTGACACATCCAGCCCAAAGCGAGAGGTTTAAAAAAAATAAAAAATAAAAAAATACTTATTAGTCGCCAAAGTTCCAGAACATGTCTTTAATTTGTTTTAATCACTGGTTTTGGTGAAGGACATTGCTGTATGCCGAGACGTTTTCTCAGCAACTCCCAAAGACAAAACCCTTTGAGTTGAGACGTTTAGTTCCAGTTTGGCTAGTTGAGGGAGACTGGCCCAACAGCTGATACATAAGCACTGGGAAGCGACTTCCTTTTCGAGCCTTCATGCAGTACACCACCCTCGTCACTCATCACAACTGGTTAAGGTACAGACAATACTTCCTTGTAATTAACTTTTACATGTATAGACAATACTGCTTTCTGTTATTCAGCTCACACGAAAACTATTTTTGATCGTTTAAGAAAGAGAAAAAAAAGTATTAATATAATTTTAATGTTCTTTAATTTCCTGTAATACAATTGATCCGTGTTGTTGTCTGAGTGTTATAGTGAGAATCCTAGCCTGCAGTAGAACTATAACGACATGCCAACACCCAAGACATCTGATATGGTGATATGATAGATACCTCCACTTAATACAACTACAGTACACCAGACATACGACTAGATACCCCACTTATACAATACAGTACACGCAGACATACTGACTAGATACCTCCATTATACAACTACAGTACACCAGACATTACTGATAGATACCCCCTTATACAACTACAGTACACCAGACATACTGACTAGATACCCCCACTTATACAACTACAGTACACCAGACATACTGACTGATACCTCCACTTATACAACTACAGTACACCAGACTACTGACTAGATACCCTCACTTTATACAACTACAGTACACCAGACATACTGACTAGATACCTCCACTTATACAACTACAGTACACCAGACATACTGACTAGATACCTCCACTTTATACAACTACAGTACACCAGACATACTGACTAGATACCTCCACTTATACAACTACAGTACACCCGACATACTGACTAGATACCTCCACTTATACAACTACAGTACACCAGACATACTGACTAGATACCACTTATACAACTACAGTACACCAGACATACTGACTAGATACCCACTTATACAACTACAGTACACCAGACAATACTGACTAGATACCCACTTATACAATACAGTACACCAGACATACTGACTAGATCCCACTTATACAACTACAGTACACCAGACATACTGCTAGATACCCCCACTTACAACTTTACCAGTAAACCAACCCAGGACAAACTGACTAGATACCCCCACTTATACAACTACAGTACACCAGACATACTGATAGATACCCCACTTATACAACTACAGTACACCAGACATACATGACTAGATACCCCCACTTATACAACTACAGTACACCAGAACATACTGAATAGATACCCCCCACTTATACAACACAGTCACCAGACATACTGACTAGTACCCCACTTATACAACTACAGTACACCAGACATACTGACTAGATACCCCACTTATACAACTACAGTACACCAGACATACTGACTAGATACCGCCCACTTTTATACAACTACAGTACACCAGACATACTGACTAGATACCCCTACAACACAGTACCAATATGACAACACAATACACACAACACATGACTACCCCACTTATACAACTACAGTACACCAAGACTGACTAGATACCCCACTTATACAACTACAGTACACCAGACATACTGACTAGATACCCCCATTATACAACTACACAACACTGACTACCTCCACTTATACAACTACACCAGATTGACTAGTTATGCCAATTTATACAAACTACACCAGACTGACTGACTGTACTCCCACTTATACAACTACAGTACACCAGACATACTGACTAGATCACATCCCACTTATTACAACTACAGTACACCAGACATACTGACTAGATACCCCCACTTATACAACTACAGTACACCAGACATAACTGACTAATACCTCCACTTATACAACTACAGTACACAGACATACTACAGATACCCCCACTTATACAACTACAGTACACCAGACATACTGACTAGATACCTCCCACTATACAACTACAGTACACCAGACATACTGACTAGATACCCCCACTTATAACAACTACAGTACACCAGACATACTGACTAGATACCTCCACTTATTACAAACTACAGTACACCAGACATACTGACTAGGATACCTCCACTTATACAACTACAGTAACCAGACATACTGACTAGATACCCCACTTATACAAACTACAGTACACCAGACATACTGACTAGATACCCCCACTTATACAACTACAGTACACCAGACATACTGACTAGATACCCCCACTTATACAACTACAGACACCAGACATACTGACTAGATACCCCACTTATACAACTACAGTACACCAGACATACTGACTAGATACCCCCACTTATACATACAGTACACCAGACATACTGACTAGATACCCCACTTATACAACTACAGTACACCAGAATACTGACTAGATACCCCCACTTATACAACTACAGTACACCAGACATACTGGACTAGATACCCCCACTTATACAACTACAGTACACCAGACATACTGACTAGATACCCCACTTATACAACTACAGTACACCAGACATACTGACTAGATACCCCCACTTATACAACTTACAGTACACCAGACTATGACTAGGACTCCCCACTTATACAACTACAGTACACCGACATACTGACTAGATACCCCCCCACTTACATACCGACAACTACTAGTACCCCTTTACAACACAAACAGACATACTGACTAGATACCCCCACTTATACAACACGTACACAAGACACCTAGATACATTACTATACACACACTACTACCCCACTAAACTACACAGTTACACGCAGACTGAACTAGATACCCCACCTTATACAACTAAGCTACACCAGACATACTGACTAGATACCCCCACTTATACAACTACACAAACTGACTACCCCACTTATACAAATAACCAGATTTGACTAGTTATCCCAATTTCAATACCAACTACACCAGACGTGACTGACTGGATACTCCCACTTATACAACTACAGTATACCAGACATACTGACTAGATACCACATACCCACTTATACAACTACAGTACACCAGACATACTGACTAGATACCCCCATATCCATTACAACTCAGTACACCAGACATAACTGACTAGATACCCACTAATTACCACTTATACAAACTACAGGCTACACCAGACAACTACTGTATCATAGATACACCCACTTATACAACTACAGTACACCAGACATACTGACTAGTACCATCCCCACTTATACAACTACCACGTACACCAGACATACTGACTAGATACCTCCACTTATACACTACAGTACACCAGAACTAGACTGACTACATACCACTAACCCACTTATACAACTAACAGTACCAGGGCGAGATGACTGACTAGATACCCCATTATGACAACTACAGTACACCAGACATACTGACTAGATACCCCACTATATACAACTACCATACACCAGACTGACTGGACTAGATACCCCCTGATCCACCTTATACAACTACAGTACACCAGACGACTGATAGATACCCCCACTTATAACAACTACAGTAACCAGACTACTGACTAGATACCCCACTTATACACTACAGTAACCAGACTACTGACTAGATACCCCCACTTATACAAACTACAGTACACCAACATACTGAACTAGATACCCCCACTTATACAACTACAGTACACCAGACATTACTGACTAGATACCCCCACTTATACAACTACAGTACACACAGGACATAACTGACTAATACCCCCACTTATACAAACTACAGTACACCAGACATACTGACTAGATACCCCCACTGATAAACTACAGTAACACAAAGACTAACTGACTAGATACCCCCCACTTATACAACTACAGCTACACCAGACATCACTGAACTAGATACCCGCCACTTATACAACTACAGACACCAGACATTACTGCTAGATAACCCCCACTTATACAACAATACAGTACACCAGACATACTACCTAGATACCCCCACTTATACAAAACTACAGTCACCAGACATACTGACTTAGATACCCCCACTTATACAACTTCAGCTACACCAGACATACATAGACTAGATACCCCCACTTATACAACTACAGACACCAGACATACTGACTAGATACCTCCACTTATACAACTACACAACCACTGACACCCCCACTTATACAACTACGAGTACACAACTGACTAGATACCCCACTTATACAAACTAACAGTACACCAGACATATGACTAGATTACCCCCACTTATACAACTAACAACACTGACTACCTCCACTAACACTACACCAGATACTAGATTATCCCAATTTATACACTACACCAGACTGACTGGACTGGATACATCCACTTATTACGAACTTACAGTACACCAGACATACTGACTATGATGAGACCACTGACAGATACTCCACTATACAACTTCAAGTACACCAGACATACTGACTAGATCACCCGATCCCCACTTATACAACATACAGTACACCAGACATACTGACTAGACTACCCCACATAGCACCTACCACCAACTACTATATCACTTAACTACAGCTACACCAACATACTGACTAGATTACCCATACCCACTTATACAACTACCAGTTACACCAGACATACTGACTAGATAACACCCACTACCGCTTATACAACTACAGTACACCAGACATACTGACTAGATACTCCCACTTAATACAACTACAGCTACACCAGGAATGACTGACTAGATACCCCCACTGCCCTATACAACTACAGTACACCAGACATACTGACTAGATACCTCCACTTATAAACTTACAGTACCACCAGACTACTGACTAGATACCTCCACTTATACAACTAAGTACACCAGACATACTGACTTAGATTACCCTCCACTTATATCAACTACAGTACACCAGACATACTGACCTAGATACCCCCACTTATACAATACAGTACACCCAACATACTGACTAGAACCCCACTTATACAACTACAGTCACCAGGACATACTGACATAGATACCCCCACTTATACCAAACTACAGTACAGCCAGACATACTAGACTCAGATTACCGCCCACTTATACAACTACAGTACACCAGACATACTGACTAGATACCCCCACTATACAACTACAGTACACCAGAACATACTGATAGAATTACCCCCCACTTATACAACTACAGTAAACCAGACATACTGACTAGATACCCCCACTTAACAACTACAGTCACACCAGACATACTGACTAGATACCCCAATTATACAACTTACGTACACCAGACATACTGACTTAGATACCCCCACCTTATACAACTACAGTACACCAGACATACTGACTTAGATACCCCACTTATTACAACTTACAGTCACCAGACATAAACTGACTAGATACCCCCACTTATACAACTACAGTACACCAGACATAACTGACTAGTACCCCCACTTATACAACTACAGTACACCAGACATACTGACTAGATACCTCCACTTAACGATACACAACACTGACTACCCCCATTAACAACTACATAACACCAGACTGACTTAGATACCCCCACTTTACAACTACAGTACAACCAGACATACTGACTAGATACCCCCACTATATCAACTACACAACACTGACTACCTCCACTTATACAACTACACCAGATTGAACTAAGGTCCCTTCCATCCCGCTATGATGGTACTCATAACAACTACGTACCAGGGACATAACTGACTAGGATACACAATCCCCCACTTTATACAACTACAGTTACACCAGACATACTGACTGATTACACCCACTAGATACGCCCCACTTATACAACTACAGTTACACCAGACATTACTGACTAGATACACCCACTAGATACCCCACTTATACAACTACAGTACACCAGGACATTACTGATAACCACAGATCCCCCACTTATACAACTACAGTACACCAGACTGACGACTAGATACACTCCACTAGATACCCCCACTTATAACAATACAGTACACCAGACATACTGACTAATAACCATAGTACCCCCACTTAACAACTACAGTACACCAGACTACTGACTAGATACCCCCACTTATACAACTACAGTACACCAGACTGACTGACTAGATACCCCACTAGATACCCCACTTATACAACTACAGTACACAGACTGACTGACTAGATACCCCCACTTATACAATACAGTACCAGACTGACTGACTAGATAACCCCCACTAAATACAACTACAGTTACACCAGACTGACTGACTAGATACCCCCACTAGATACCCCACTTATTACAACTACAGTACAACCAGACTACTGACTAGATACCCCCACTTATACAAACTACAGACGCCAGACTGACTGACTAGATACCCCCACTTATACAACTACAGTACACCAGACTGACTGACTAGATACCCCCACTAGATACCCCCACATACAAGTGTATTGTGAAACACTAGGGAAACCTATTTGTCAGTTCTTTGATAATACATAACAGATTCCCATAGACATTAATTCGTGTTATGTAAAGAGGCCAAGGGCCAAAGTTATTTTACAACGTTCAGAACTTTTTTGCTTTTGCAAATCCTTTAACGTGGCAAAATGTTGATGTTAAAGCCAAAGACAAGTGTTTTTTAATTATAGAAAAATATAAATTCATTCTAGTTATGGTGTTTTTATTATGTAGTTACCACACAGAGAAAAGGCTATTTTGATATTTGATTATCCTTTAAACAAGTGTCCAGTTCCTAGAATGTACTGCTATGATGCTGTCCTTAACCATTCACCAATACAATTTTAAAAGGGTTTAGATTATTACTACCAAACAGCTTTAATGTATAGTTGATGTCCCCCTTCCCTTTGGCACTACTGTGTGTAGCAGTCCATACACAAAGTGTGGTAGATTACCACAGAATCTGTAACAATACATTGTACATTTGGATTATATTGATTTGTTCATTGTTTTGTCTCAGTGAAGCCGTAAATTGAAACAAGGAAAGTGGTTCTACGTTAGAAATATTTAGAATGGAAACATTCAACTATAAAGTCAAACTATTCTTTTGTGTGTAATGTCCAGTACTGCAGATTAGACAGAAAAAGGATAGATATGACTACAATATCATATTGTAGTCATGTATTCAGAAATCGATTTGTTTGTCAGCGTCAATTCCACTTGCTGTGCCTTAATACATTTGATTAACGCCTCGCACACAATATTGATAAGAAACCCCATACAAGTCAGATAAGGAAACCATTTCAAATCCAATCAACCACTTTCCCCACTGAGTACTGTTCCCRACATTGTATTATGTACTAAATAATGTTGGGGAATAGAAGTGTTCTGAATGTGTCTGAAATCTTGTTACGATGTAGGCGGGGACAATGACATTTCCCATAAATCGTCTAGAAATTCACATTTTCTGTGCAGTCAACCCCTCATTTGTGATCACTGTTATTGTCAGTATCATACTGTCAGCCCAGTACACTACATGTAAACAGCAGAATATTCCTGTCTCCTCTTTTGGATTGGACTGATGCAAAGACTTTACTATCAAACTTCAACATAATACTTAGTTCATCAGGATATTTGAGGAGGATCATGTACTCTGTGATGTTCCAGATGAATACATTGTTTTCAGAGAGAGAGAGACCTTGTAGAAAATAACTAAGACTTGTTTCATCACAGTAGAACAATGAAACTTCCTGACTAGTTAACGGGTTACAATGTGTATGTATCTGCATGTTTAAATGACATAGCCTGCCAATGAATGTTGCAAATGCCTTATGAAAGATTTTATTTCCTCTATTGGACTTTATCTTTTGAGTTTCGAACTGACATGTAAACATTACACACTGTGTCAGCGGAGTTCTTTAAATCCATTTTCTAATGGGTACCTTCTAAAGTGCAATTGTCTAATTAGGTACATATCTTTCCATGACCACTGTACGCTGCTGCTATCATAGTGCTTGTTCTAATACAAAATAAATAAAACCCGAGCAGTCTGTCTCACACTGTGCTGCCTTGAGTGTTGATCCTCCAAACTTCAGCCAAGCATTACTGAGGTTGGTGAAGTAGTTTCAGCCAAGCATTACCGAGGTTGGTGAAGTAGTTTCAGCCAAGCATTACNGAGGTTGGAGAAGTAGTTTCAGCCAAGCATTACCGAGGTTGGAGAAGTAGTTTCAGCCAAGCATTACCGAGGTTGGAGAAGTAGTTTCAGCCAAGCATTACCGAGGTTGGGGAAGTAGTTTCAGCCAAGCATTACCGAGGTTAGTGCCAAGCATTACCGAGGTTGGAGAAGTAGTTACTAGAATAGTTCTTGTAATATCATCATACTCTGAGTCTCCTGCACAGTAGATAGCAGTAATGAGTAATGGACTGGGTTGCCAGTGACTTTCAAAAACAAGTTTAGGAATTATTACACCGGATTGAGGGAGCACCCCGCTATCCACATCGACGGGACAGTAGTGGAGAAAAGCACTCAAAAGCACTCACAAACTTCTACAGATGCACAATCGAGAGCATCCTGTCGGGCTGTATCACCGTCTGGTACGGCAACTGCTCCGCCCACAACCGTAAGGCTCTCCAGAGGGTAGTGAGGTCTGCACAACGCATCACCGGGGGCAAACTATCTGCCCTCCAGGACACCTATACCACCCGATGTCACAGGAAGGCCAT
>NC_036875.1:40550476-40590214 GCF_002910315.2 Salvelinus sp. IW2-2015 | reverse complement strand
TACTCATCTCATATGTATATACTGTACTCTATATCATCTACTGCATCTTGCCATCTTTATGTAATACATGTATCACTAGCCACTTTAAACTATGCCACTTTATGTTTATATACCCTACATTACTCATCTCATATGTATCTACTGCATCTTGCCTATGCCGTTCTGTACCATCACTCATTCATATATCTTTATGTACATATTCTTTATCCCTTTATACACACAAGTGTAAGGTAGTAGTTGTGGAATTGTTAGGTTAGATTACTTGTTGGTTATTACTGCATTGTCGGAACTAGAAGCACAAGCATTTCGCTACACTCGCATTAACATCTGCTAACCATGTGTATGTGACAAATAAGATTTGGATTGCAAGAATATTTTGTGGACTATTTGGGGTTTATCATCAGTGTTGCTGCTGCCATGTTGACCCATACCAAGAGACTGTAGAGAGGACTGAATTATTAGTCACATAAACCAAAGTATAGAGTTCACTGTGTTCACTCTCCTACAAATCAGGCTCGTCTATATAGTCAGTCTACAGTAGTGGTTCAAATCTGAGGTAAAAAAAATAATTTATATTTTTCATGATTGTTTAAAAAGGGGACAAATTAAGAATGAGATCGATGTCAAGTAGATTTATTTAACATAAATCTGTCCCACTTCACATGTAATAGTTGTGTATTAATGTGGTCAGGTACACAGCACACGTTTGGGATGAGTCTACCAAAAACATTACATACAATACACACCTTGTTAAAGGAAACCAAAATGTTATTAAACCACCCAATCTAGGCTTTGTGACAAACTCAGGACAAGGTGGAATCCGGTAGTAAATATCATCCCGTCATTAGCATAACATTTCAACCAGCACAAACACAAACTCAAAGCCTTCAAAACACACACACACACACAGCAAAATGACTTCATACACAGCTGACATAACTAGGCTACATTACAGGTAGACCGAGAGAGATGACGTCACCAATCACAACAGGGTGACTACCTTCTTAGTCAGCAACATCAAAGCTACCAAGATTCCAATTATTGTCTCTTTGTAGAGCGAAGACAACAAAATGGCGGCCTTGAAGTCTAAGACAGGAGTTGTCCCGATGTTTCTGAGTATGCAATTTTGCTACCATTAACTTAAATATACATTTTACAAAAAGAAATACATATTTTCAGTCTAGACATGTAGATTTATATAATCTCATATGATGTAAGCACAATTCAACCTAAACAAGGCAAATGTTACATTTTCTAATTAATTTGTATTTTTATTTAACTAGGCAAGTCCGTTAAGAACACATTCTTATTTACAATGATGGCCTAACCCGGACGACGCTGGGCCAATAGCGCGCCGCTCTATGGGACTCCCAATCACGGCCGGTTGTGATACAGCCTGGAATCGAACCAGGGTCTGTAGTGACGCCTCTAGCACTGAGATGCTGCGCCACTCCGGAGCCCAATTGAGCAGTTGTTTTTGTTTTGACACTAAATTAAAACCTGCTGTTGGTCTTGTTAAGACGTGTGGTAGTTACACAAAACAAGAGTCCTGTTTGACGGAATCAAATACAATAAAAAATAAACTGTAATACAATGGTGTTAACCAAAGCTCAAACTTTACTCTAAAATCTAACTAAAAGTGATGATGGACCATGTCATTAATATACACAATGGAAAAGTGTTTCACAGTAATGTAATTGAATCTTGACTTGGCAAAGAGGAATGATAACCAATTAAATCAAGCAAAGATAACGTACAAACAAAATACCAATGTGTAATGAATATTTAGTTTGTTCCTACTTAATTTATCAAACTGACCTTTGTCAATCTGCTTCATTATTTAGAAAATATCCCTATGTGAAAAATGAGGGGCAGACTTACGTTAGTGTTTCATCAAATTCATTGATAAATTCCTCTTTTTTATCATAGGCTTATGAGTAAACGAGGCAAAACGAGTTCTCTCACTAATTTTGTTCAGTGCACATAGTTTTACATTTATCATTCAATACACTATTGCATGTATAGAAAAACAACGACAATGGGATAGGGTGGAGACTGTTCTCAACATGTCAACAATGGGATAGGGTGGAGACTGTTCTCAACATGTCAACAATGGGATGTTTGGAGACTGTTCTAGACTAGTACAATGGGATAGGATGGAGACTGTTCTCAACATTTGTAACAATGGGATAGGGTGGAGATGTTCTCACATGTCAACAATGGGATAGGGGTGGAGTGTTCTCACATGTCAACAATGGGATAGGGTGGAGACTGTTCAACATGTCAACAATGGGATAGGAGGAGCACTGTTCTCAACATGTCAACAATGGATAGGGTGGAGACTGTTCTCGACATGTCACAAAGGATAGGGTGGAGACTTTTCAAATGTAACATGGAAATAGGGGGAGACTGTTCTCAACATGTCAACAATGGGATAGGGTGAAGACTGTTCTCAACATGTCAACAATGGGATAGGGTGGAGTGTCTTCTCAACATGTCAACAATGGGATAGGATGGAGACTGTTCTTAACATGTCAACAATGGGATAGGGTGGAGACTGTGTCTCGATATGTCAACACATTGGGATATGGATGGAGACTGTTACTTAAAATGTCAACAATGGGATAGGATGGGAGATGTTCTCAACATGTCAACAATGGGATAGGGTGGGACTGTTCTCACATGAACAATGGGATAGGATGGAGACTGTTCTCAACATGTCAACAATGGGATAGGGTGGAGACTGTTCTCAACATGTCAACAATGGGATAGAGTGGAGACTGTTCTCAACATGTCAACAATGGGATAGGATGGTGACTCTTCTCAACATGTCAACAATGGGATAGGATGGTGACTCTTCTCAACATGTCAACAATGGGATAGGGTGGAGACTGTTCAACATGTCAACATTATGGCAGCAAGGCCTTTCAAGACTAGTGTCCATTCTATTCCCTTGTCCTTGTTTTTCCATAGTACATAAACTCCATAGGATTAGCTTTCACTGTGAACCTCTGATCTTTTCCTTAAACTAATTTTAAAATGGCCGACAGACACCACAGGTGATGAACTGTGTTTCCTGTCATTGTAAAAAAAACATCAACTAGGTAGATTTGTCTGAATGGCATGATTTCTATTGATACTGCCTTCAATATTCACCAATTCCACACAAAGTGAACACTGGGGTAAGGAGTGAAAACAGTGGTCGATGGAGGATAGCGACACCTTTCAGTTGAGATTAAATATTGTTTTTCCTTAAAAAAAAAACATCTGTGCCGTTTACTACGATCGCTCATTTGATGGAAGCCATGATCTTGATGTACTGGAGAGCGTTGTGTGCGGCGTCGTTGTGTGCGTTGCCGCAGGAGATGCCCGTGCCGTGGCATACGGTGACGGGTGAGGTGGACAGCTCTGCCAGGCACTGGTACTGCCCGTTCACTGTCAGCTCATCTGCCAAGCAAACGACAGACACACTTGTACAATACACCTGGAATAGGCCCCTGTTTAGCCATTCTTGAAAACAGACAAAAGTTCACATCTATGAGTTGATTTCAGTAAAATGAAGAGATGAACTCTACTCACCAATGTCAAAGTATGTGACTTCGAAGCCCTGCTCTTGGGACAGCTCCAGCATCATCTGGATGTAGTCTGTGTTGGGAATACTGACTGGGTTCCTTCTCAGGAGAGACATCTTCTCTGCTGAGGAGTTACGCAAGTTCTCCAATCGGA
Organism: Salvelinus sp. IW2-2015; assembly: GCF_002910315.2. NCBI lineage: Eukaryota > Metazoa > Chordata > Actinopteri > Salmoniformes > Salmonidae > Salvelinus > Salvelinus sp. IW2-2015. Next base: position 40,586,488 of record NC_036875.1, on the reverse strand, counting down.
CACCGGGCTTTGGGATCTGGAATGAGTTGGTCAAACAATACACATGACATACATTCTAGATGACAAAATGTCCTAAATATGTTTTATTATTCTTGGTGGAGAGGCCAAATAGAGGAAATATTTTACATACCCATGTGATTTCAGGACAACCAGACACATTTAGAAGTTTTGCCAACATCTTCTCAGCACCTGCCTTTTTAGCCACCTTCTTGGAATTTCCCGTTGCTATCAGTTGGATGACATATAGCACTATGAATGACTCAATTGAACACTTCCCGAAGGTAGAATGTGTTTAAATAATCCACCAATCCCCCCCCCCKAAAAAAACACAACTCTAATATGTTATTTCAATGCAATGATAAAACATTTATAAAGAACAACAGTGGAATCACCATACCAGTCTCTGTGAGCGACTCCATTCTGCAGGTAACAGTGAACTCTCTCTTGTGAGGTGGGCCTGCCTCTGTGAAAACAGTGTATTCAGGGAGGCGCCACCCCCGCTGCAGGGCCAGCTCCTTTGGGGAGGAATCCATATTAGCAAAGATGTGAAAACAAGCAATCTATTCATAATCATGTGTGTGGACTATTTTTCATCTGTTACCCTGAAAGGTCTCAATGACAACACACATGTGTTACTACGGTTACAGCCATGCAACAGTACACAGCCCTATTGTCTTACAGAAGGGCAATAACAAAACACACCTGCAGTTTCCCCACTGAGTTGGGTTGGTCGTTAGGCTTTGCTGGGTTGCCATTACTCTCCTTCTTTATGTGAAGGCTGCAGTAGGGGAAATCAGACGTTTAAAAAAAAAAGTGAATGTTACTGGTGGCCATAATGGTTGCAAATGCTACTTGTTTTCATAAATGCTCATGTCAGATATCGTCCATGTTAACTCACTGTGTTCCAGGATCTATTTCCAGAAGGTTCAGGGCAGACTCWGCGGCCTGATGTTTGGCGGCTTTTTTACTGGCTCCTTGACCTGGGATACAGCAACGGAATGACATTATGCAAAGTATTGAAAATGAGGCAGACAACATAAAAGGTGATGCCCATCTTATTTATACAAGCCCCCTAATCCTCTAGCTACTGTAAAAGTAGTGTAACGTACATGGCTAGCGTTCTGCGTTGCAAGATGACTCATTCACCTGTGCAGGACACATCTCCTATTGTAACGTTGAAGATAAAGCTGGGTTGGTGCGCCTCCCCTTCAGCCTTTTCCATCACGTACACGGGAAGGTTACCAATTTTTGTTCCATATTCATGTAGAACTTGTATGGGTGTTTTACCAGGGCACGGTGCCTGTGGTTGTTGAATACTCGAGCTGCGTAAAAGGCATGATGAACAGTCATTAGTGTCACTGCATTAGATTCAATGGTATAGCTATGTTTGTTGTATTATTCAGCAACCAATGACAGTACAAGGTGCGAGAAGCACAGTGTGGCTAGCTAGTTGGGCATTCCTATTAACAATTATACCAGGTAGCTATCTAGGGTTAGCGTACTAGCTAACGTCGAGCATCAAATGGATGTAGCTAGCTAGTAGCATGACAGACCTCGTGTTGTTATTGTGCGTGGTCCTTATAAGTGTAGGTTGAAATCCGTCTTGAGACATGGCTAATAATATCTACTTAATAAAACTGTTGGGTATATCGTTCAAAATCTCATCGGCAACCCTAACAAAGTACTTCCGGGTCACGGAATTTCAGAAATCTTCCAAATAAAAGTCCCCCACGTAATAGCAGAAAAATTTCAATAACTTGTATTTATTCATGATATATGAAAAATAATTGTCCAAACATTAACAGTGATTAATATTTGTTAATATTTTCAGTGACATTTGAATTAAATGTGGGTTTTAAAACATGCTCCAAGGTCAAATAAATGCCCTCAATGCAAATCACTGTATATGAAATACATATTAGTTTAAAGAGTAAATACTATTCTAGGTGCTAAGGAAAAGTGTTGTTGTGAATACTCAATAGGGTCTGTATAATGTATACAGTGGGGAGAACAATGATAAGATTGATTCTTACTATGATAAGATACACGAGGCTGTAAGCCACTAGAGGGTGTTACTATGATAAGATACACAAGGCTGTAAGCCACTAGAGGGTGTTACTGTGATAAGATACACAAGGCTGTAAGCCACTAGAGGGTGTTACTATGATAAGATACATGAGGCTGTAAGCCACTAGAGGGTGTTACTATGATAAGATACACGAGGCTGTAAGCCACTAGAGGGTGTTACTAAGATAAGATACATGAGGCTGTAAGCTACTAGGCCAGGGGTAGGCAACCCTGTTCCTGGAGTGCCACAGAGGTACTGAAGGATTTTGTTCCAACTTTGTGAATCACATGACCAACTGAGCTAATTGTTCAGTTCAGTGATTAAACTCAATACACCTGGTCTTCCAGGTCAGTTAAATCAAAAACATTAAGTGCCTGCGGAACTTCAGAACCAGGAGTTGCCTACACCATGCACTAGGCCATATAATCATCCAGGAATACCTCTTGAGCAAACTGGAATTCAATTAAAACCGTGATAGGATCTGTAAGAACCAAGAAACACTTTTAAGCTTAGCACCAGTCATGTACTTAATAACATACAATGACATATTAAAAACATAGTAATTTCTCAATGTGATCCACTTTATAATATTATTTATCTTGTATGAAGTAGTAATTATCTTTAGTTTAGATTCTTCCCTGATGTAGTTATAATTTTTTAACATAATTTTAACATTTTGCACTATGAATATACAAATAGCGTTTTACCGCAGAGTTTTATTTTGAAGCCAAAATCGGAAAACCGCAAGTCTTAATGTTGCTATCGGGACGTTAATGTCGCGTGACGCTAATGGTATATTGTACAAATGTATTTGTCTGTTGCAGAAACCGGCGAATTTAGCTGGGTGAATTGCCGATTCCATCAGTCGACAACTTGATCAACAACAACCGGTTCACCCGGTCAAATATATATTTTTCTTCCGCAGTTGTAGGTCAGATAATAGGTTAATACTGTCATCTACTGGTTGTAATGAGGAGCACGAGATTACATTTTCTAGAAAGAGACAGCTTTATTCCTACAGTATCATTGTTTTAATCAGTGGTGTAAAGAACTTAAGTAAAAAATACTTTAAAGTACTACTTAAGTAGTTTTTGGGGGTATCTTTACCCTCCTATTTATATTTTTGACTACTTTTTAATTTTACATCTACATTCCTAATGATAAAATATACTTTATACTCCTTACATTTTGGGTGTCATTGTAGGCAACTGGGTTTCCCAAACTATGGACATGTGCTTCTACACCTGCATTGCTTGCTGTTTGGGGTTTTAGGCTGGGTTTCTGTACAGCACTTCGAGATATTAGCTGATGTACGAAGGCCTATATAAAATAAATTTGATTTGATTTGATGTGAGAGTTTTTAATTTCCCTTGCCCTAGTCAGTATATCACTCAAGGCACAAAACTCATTCAAATACCATTGATATAGTTAAAATGGGTAGTTTACATGGGTTTATTCCGTCCATAAAATCTGTTCTTGACCTATACATTTTATGTATTTATTTAACCTTTATTTAACTGGGCAAGTCAGTTAAGAACAAATTCTTATTAACAAGGACGGCCTACCCCAGAAGACGCTGGACCAATTGTGCGCCGCCCTATGGGACTCCCAATCACGGCCGGTTATGATACAGCCTGGAATCGAACCAAGGTCTGTAGTGACACTTCTATGACTGAGATGCAGTGCCACTGAGCCACTCGGGAGCCAATAGGCCTATACATGCCTTTGTGTTCTCTAGGCAGGGGGTTTTGCAGGACATGCCGGAGCAGATGGGGGCAGGTGGGGAAGCTGACTGCCCTCCTGATGGATGAATGGCGACCCAACCAGCACAACTGCAGTGCGGTGCGATATCTAGATAGTTTCTCCAACATGGTCAGGTGAAGGGAACCTCTGTCTCTTTCTTAGGTCATCATGTCTCTGTTTCACAGCTGTTGGACGAGGCAGAGTCAGGCAGCAGCAACAACCAACGGGAGATGGAGTAGATACTTTATGCCCCACTGCTAGCAGAGGTGTACTTTGGATGGAAGGGAAGTAGTGTCTATTTTTTTTTTACAGCACATCTAGGTGTGCTGTGGTAAAAAAGAAAAAAAATTATGAATAGCTTTACCTGGACAACGTTGTTATTACATTGTTGTAGATCACTTTTATGTGGGACTGTCAAATTGGAATATAAGGTCCTTTGACATCGAGGTGATTCCTAGTGCCCACTTCCCTCTGATAACAGGCTGCCGATGCAGCCCCTCAGATCTGAAATCAGTTCTTTGGTGACCCTCTACACCAAGGCTCTGGAGGGGGAGAGGGGCTGTGCAGAGGACAGACGTGGTATGAAACAAGAAACAGCTGGTGGCATCCTAACTAATACTTCAAACTGACCACTCTCACCGTTCAAACCCTCCGATCCCTGCTGGAGGAGGATTATGACTTCCTCCAGATCTCGTTCCGCACGTACAAGGTGAATTAGCCACCTGTTGGCACATAGCACCAGTCAGAACTTGGTGTTTCACATTTTGTATGTGAAATTTACTGCAAAGAAAGTTTGAATTATTGTGGTAATAAAAACATGTTTTTCCCCCTACTGCTCGAGGTCAGTAGCTTTGAGGTGATGCGTAGAGAAAAGCTAGAAAGAGGAGCAGGAGAGGGATCCCATGATGCATTGTAAGGTTATTCAACTATTAAACCATTGAGGTTATTCACAGTTGGGAAAGTACAGTTATTATACAGTTCCTGAGTTTCAGTGTTGACATTTAATTTTAAAAATTATGTTTCTCAGCCCTGACAGCATGTGAGCAGTTGAACAAAAGTTATCAGGAAAAGGATAACCAAAGAATGGCCTTTGATGTAGAAATGGAAGACCTCCTCGCCAGGTTTGAGGAGATCCAGGTCAGAGGAGTGTTCTTGCTACCAATTGTTAACCTGAATTTGACTTATAGGTGGTTTGGACAATAGGATAGTTTACCTCTGAAGTTACTGAGTGTGTGGGGCTTTCTAGGTACTAGCTGGTGATCTGATAGAGGATGTAACCTTCAGTTTGTTGAGAACAGTTCTTCACCAGACACAACAGGAACTGGACATAGTTGTCACAATACTGGTATTCTATATATCCTCTTCATGCAGAGCAAGTGTCATTGGAGTCTCCGCTCAAACCTGGAGTCTCAGCCATCACTAGCAGGTTTGAGCAATCTTCTTCTTGTGACAGACCTGTCATATGTCTGACTTTGAGAAAAACGCACACCGGCTTGGGCCAAGACGCATGTCACGCAAGAAGCAAGAGAGCCATAGTGCAACTCGTGACCACACCAATAAATGTTTGAACGTCACTTTGTTTTATTCTTGATATGTCAAAGAATTTGTCTTAAATGTGTTGTATGACATGCCATGTTGTGCCAAGGAGTACACTGATGTGTTGTAACAGCAACCGCAACAAACTTATCAACATTGAATGAAAATTGCTTTTATTGATTTAGGAAGTCAACGTACAAGGGGATAAGAATTTTATAATACAGAAGAAAAAAAACAAGTTGCATAATAAGTGCTCTTCAGTTCTCTTGTTATTGCTTCTCCTTTACAACATTTAAAAATACCCTTTAAAGATGCAGTATGCAGAAATCACTCTGCCATTTCCTGGTTGCTAAAATTCGAATAGTTCGCCTTATTTCAGTTTATGACAAAACAAGCAAGTATAGTGTAGAGAATCATTGTACCATCTAAACTGCTGTGAAATATATTTTCCATAACCAAAAATATTGTATTTTCAGGTGTTTGAAACTGGTGTGCAAAACCGATGTAAACATTTAATTTTTTTAAGCATAGAAATAGTCCACATAGAACCGATCTACTGCTTCATAGACTTGCTTTCAATGTGAATGACAGATCTATAACTCAAATTTAATGTGAATTTGGCCAAAAGGCTTCATATTGCAGCATTAAAAACATTTCCTACAATTTTCTATTTACAGTTCTTTGAATATATTTCTACTGAATTCCATTTTTTTTTTATACAGTACCTGTCAAAGGTTTGGACACACCTACTCATTCAAGGGTTTTTCTTTATTTTTACTATTTTCTACATTGTAGAATAATAGTTAAGACATCAAAACTATGAAATAACATATATGGAATCATGTAGTAACCAGTAGGCTACAAAMAATATAAAAGGAGAGATAACAACCATAATTTCCAGGGTTTGTGAAATTATTGCTCTGTGTAGGATTTAACCCCAGCTCCAACATTCCAGAAAGGTTATGTTAAATTAAACAGCTCCTCAATATTTACAAACAAGACTACCTAAATTGATAGCAGAGCAGAGGCGAGTAGAGCGATGACTACTATGTGTGTTATTTTGTCTTTACTTGCCACTCTGACAGCAGTGACATGTTTTGACATGCCAGTCAGATTAGGCAGAATTACCACTCCTCCTTCCTCCGCCTGAAAATTGTGAAACATGGTTTAAAACTCTCCTAATGTTCTAATGGCCCCTTCTGGTACCATCTGCACCACAAAGGTGAAACATCACATTAAGCCTCAGTACAAGAACAAGTAGCAAGTCACAATCTAGATATATACAGTACCAGTCAAAAGTTTGGACACACCTGCTCATTCAAGGGTTTTTCTTTATTTGTACTATTTTCCACATTGTAGAATGACAGTGAAGACATCAAAACTATGAAATAACATATATAGAATCATGTAGTAACCAAAAAACCCTGGAATGAGTTGGTGTGTCCAAACTTTTGACTGGTACTGTAAATAAAACAGAGCGAGGTATAAAACAAAATGTAAACCTGCACCTTCTACCTGAGTGATCCCAGAGGGTGTATATATTGTTGGTGAGTCTACACATATAGTGTCTGAATCAGTCCCTGATTTGGTGGGAAAGTATAAGGACCAGATTTAAACCCCTCTGCTCTAGTGCTCTCAAGCCAAAATTTGTCGCTCACGTAGTCGGGGAGGTGTATTCTGGGAGGTGTAGTCTCGGAGGAGGGTCTTTTGGGATGGGAAAGACCAGCCTCTTCCTGAGTGAGTATGCAGGCTGGGGCATCTGCTTCCTGGTGCCATGGTTATCACTCTTACTGCTGACATCATCGTTCACCTTGGTCAGGATGGACAGCAAGTCATACCCACTGGACGGAGAGAAAGAACAATGAGAGGAAATTCAATCTGATAATGATTTACCAACCATACGCTGACATCTGTATGTCATAGTCCAGTGTTTACTGATGTTTTCAAAGAGGATGTCAGAATGACACAATATAAAGAAACCATGCACATCTGAGCACTAACCTGGGAACCATGTTGATGAGGTTTCGCACTAACCTGGTCTCATGTTGATGAGTTCTGGAACTAACCTGGAACCATGTTGATGAGGTTCTGGCACTAACCTGGTCTCATGTTGATGAGGTTCTGGAACTAACCTGGGAACCAAGTTGATGAGGTTCTGGCACTAACCTGGAACCATGTTGATGAGGTTTTGGAACCAACCTGGAACCAAGTTGATGAGGTTCTGGAACTAACCTGGGAACCAAGTTGATGAGGTTCTGGAACCAACCTGGAACCAAGTTGATGAGGTTCTGGAACTACCTGGGAACAAAGTTGATGAGGTTCTGGTACTAACCTGGGAACCATGTTGATGAGTTTCTGGCACTAATCTGGGAACCATGTTGATGAGGTTCTGGCACTAACCTGGGAACCATGTTGATGAGGTTCTGGACCAACCTGGGAACCATGTTATGAGGTTCTGGCACTAACCTGGGAACCATGTTGATGAGGTTCTGGCACTAACCTGGGAACCATGTTTGACTGAGGTTCTGGAACTAACCTGGAACCAAGTTGATAGGTTCTGGCACTAACCTGGGAACCATGTTGATGAGGTTCTGGAACTAACTGGCGAAACCAAGTTGATGAGGTTCTGGAACTAACCTGGGAACCAAGTTGATGAGGTTCTGGAACTAACCTGGGAACCAAGTTGATGAGGTTCTGGAACTAACCTGGGAACCATGTTGATGAGGTTCTGGCACAACGACTGGATGAACCAAGTGCCCTGCCTCTTGTCTCTGAACGAGGCAAAGTGAGGGACGGTGGCCATGCCCAGAAGGAAGTCGGCATCAGAGGGAATGGAGTCTCTGGGTACAACTGCATCAGTGCAGATAGAGCTGGTGGTAGTAGAGCCATCAGCGCCTGGGCAATCGGACTGGATGAACACTGGCTGTTGTTCCTTGATGCCCTGACAGGCCTGGATAAAGAACAGTTTGGGCTTTCCCCTCAGTGAGCTGCACTCCAGTCCAGAGAAGGGCTTTGTGAGCTCCCTGACTCTGACCTTCAGCCCATCCACCCCATAAACACATCCCTCCAGCCCGTGGCTCAGAACGCAGCACACCAGGCAGTCCATCTGGCTGTGGTCACGACTGCGGAGCTCTGCAACTAGAGACAGTAACTGCTCCCGGCTGCAGTCTGGCTCAATCTGCGTTTCAAAGCCCAGCCACTCAAACACACTCACCAAACTGCCTGAGATACAAACACATAGAGGTACATGGGGATTGTGATTTAGGGATTGTGATTTGCGTACTATTGTTTGTACAGATGAACGTGGTACCTTCAGGCGTTTGGAAATTGCTCTTAAGGATGAACCAGACTTGTGGAGGTCTACAATTTTCTTCTGAGGTTTTGGCTGATTTATTTTGATTTTCGCATGATGTCAAGCAAAGAGGCACTGAGTTTGAAGTTAGGCCTTGAAATACATCCACAGTTATACCTCCAATTGACTCAAATGATGTCAATTAGCCTATCAGAAGCTTCTAAAGCCATGACATCATTTTCTGGAATTTTCCATGCTGTTTAAAGGCACAGTCAACTTAGTGTATGTAAACTTCTGACCCACTGGAATTGTGATACAGTGTGAAATAATAATAAGTGAAATAATCTATCCGTAAACAATTGTTGGAAAAATTACTTGTGTCATGCACAAAGTAGATGTCCTAACCGACTTGCCAAAACTATAGTTTGTTAACAAGAAATTTGGGGTTGAAAAACAAGTTTTAACGACTCCAACCTAAGTGTATGTAAACTTCTGACTTCAACTGTAACAAATATCTTACTTTCATCAACCTGTGTTCCCTCTCTATTGTTTAGGAGTTTTGGAGAATTTTTGAAGTTGTAGTTGTTAATTATCAGACAGTAACCTCTCTTTCGTCCTGTCATGGCATATTCTCCCACTTCCTACAGAAAGAAAACATGCATAAATAATTCATAAATCCAGTTAAGGACAGCATCATCCATAATCCCCAAAACTGCTACTGTACCTCAAATAATCTATACAATACCCAGTCAGTTTTCAGTAAAAGCATGTGCTGACAAGACTTTGTCAATGCTCATTTAAAAAAGGTCAGTATCAGAGAGACCTCTTTTGTGGTGTTTCCTGTCTGACGATTTGCAGGGTCAAAGTTCTTATGGTGTCCACATGAGGGTACGGATGAAACATGGTGATTCTCTATGGGAGAGAAGACATGGATCAGGTAAGAATGAATCAATTGTCACGTTCGTCGTATGAATCGGACCAAGGCGCAGCGTGGTATGTGTACATTCTTATTTTTTTAAAGAATGAACACTGAACAAACTAACCAAAATAACAAACCGTGAAGCTATACAAAACGAGTGCTGACAGGCAACTACACAAAGACAAGAACCCACGAACACCAAGGGGAAAATGGCTACCTAAATATGATCCCCAATCAGAGACAACGATAAACAGCTGCCTCTGATTGGGAACCATATCAGGCCACCATAGACATACAAAAACCCCTAGACAATACAAAAACTAACGTACCCACCCTAGTCACACCCTGACCTCACCAAAATATAAAGAAAACAGAGATATCTCAGGTCAGGGCGTGACATCAATGATATGGCTAACAGTTAACAGTGATGCCGATGAGCCAACAGAGAGAGTAGGAGAGGGGACAGTCTACAGGCCCCTTTTGTATGCTGAACAAAAATATGAAACGCAAAAATGCAACAATTTAAACGATTTTACTGAGTTACAGTTCATATAAGTCAATTGAAATACATTTATTAGGCCCTAAACTACGGATTTCACATGATTGGGAACCAAGTTGATGAGGTTCTGGAACTAACCTGGGAACCAAGTTGTTGAGGTTCTGGAACTAACCTGGAAACCAAGTTGATGAGGTTCTGGAACTAACCTGGGAACCATGTTGATGAGGTTCTGGAACTAACCTGGGAACCATGTTGATGAGGTTCTGGAACTAACCTGGGATTTCACATAGGCACAGCCAGGAGCCAAACCCACCCAATCAGAATGCGTTTTTCCCCACAAAAGGGCTTCATTAAAGTCAGAAATACTCCTCCGTTTCATCAGCTGTCCGGGTGGCTGGTCTCAGATGATCCCGCAGGTGAAGAAGCCGGATGTGGAGGTCCTGGGCTGGCGTGGTTACATGTGGTCTCCGGTTGTGAGGCTGGTTGAACGTACTGCTAAATTCTCTAAGATGGCGTTAGAGGCGGCTTATGGTAGAGAAAGAACATTCAATTCTCTGGCAACAGCTCTGGTGGACATTCCTGCAGTCAGCATGTCAATTGCACGCTCCCTAAAAACTTGAGACATCTGTGGGATTGTGTTGTGTGACAAAGCTGCACATTTTAGAATGTCCTTTTATTGTCCCCAGCACAAGGTGCACCTGTACTTGCTGTTTAATCAGCTTCTTGATATGCTGCACCTGCCAGGTGGATGGATTATTTTTGGCAAAGGAGAAATGCTCACTAACAGGGATGTCAACAAATTTCTGCACAAAATTTGAGAGAAATAAGCTTTTTGTGTCTATGGAACATTTCTGGGATCTTTTATTTTAGCTCATGAAACCAACACTTTACATGTTGCGTTTATATATTTTTTCAGTATAGATTGGCATTCTAAATGATATGAACTGACCTTGGCTGAGAGCAGCATCGTTGTCCCCACTGGTACTTAGGAGACCCAGCCTATGTGAAAGTACTGCATCCGCTGTATCTGAGACCCTCCGAACATCTGGTGTGTGAGCAGACCAAGATGACACAACAAAGGTTTTGTGAGTTCTGTACTGTACTCCAATACAGAGAAAAATGTGCTGAGCCACACCTTGTTCAGTGTGGGACTCACCCAGAGCGGTGTCAGCTGGATTCAGAGTGGACACCTGTGGAAGGAAGTAGAGGGAATAATTAGTGACTACACAGACATGAGGGATGGCCGTAGCCTCTGGTCTAAAGACACGCGGTGTGTTCCGGTAGGTCCAATGCAGCATAAATAAGTGTGTCTCAAAACCTGGACTGAACATTAGACACAGACCTCAGTTGAAGTCTGTGACCCTGAACATTAGTCACTGACATCAGTTGAAGGCTGTGACCCTGAACATTAGTCACTGACATCAGTTGAAGGCTGTGACCCTGAACATTAGTCACTGACCTCAGTTGAAGGCTTGTTGACCCTGAACATTAGTCACTGACCTCAGTTGAAGGCTGTGACCCTGAACATTAGTCACTGACCTCAGTTGAAGGCTGTGACCCTGAACATTAGTCACTGACATCAGTTGAAGGCTTGACCCTGAACATTAGTCACTGACATCAGTTGAAGGCTGTGACCCTGAACATTAGTCACTGACTCAGTTGAAGGCTGTGACCCTGAACATTAGTCACTGACATCAGTTGAAGGTGTGACCCTGAACATTAGTCACTGACCTCAGTTGAAGGCTGTGACCCTGAACATTAGTCACTGACCTCAGTTGAAGGCTGTGACCTGAACATTAGTCACTGACCTCAGTTGAAGGCTGTGACCCTGAACATTAGTCACTGACCTCAGTTGAAGGCTGTGACCTGAACATTAGTCACAACCTCAGTTGAAGGCTGTGACCCTGAACATTAGTCACTGACCTCAGCTGAAGGCTGTGACCCTGAACATTAGTCACTGACCTCAGTTGAAGGCTGTGACCCTGAACATTAGTCACTGACCTCAGCTGAAGGCTGTGACCCTGAAATTAGTCACTGACCTCAGTGAAGGCTGTGACCTGAACATTAGTCACTGACCTCAGTTGAAGGCTGTGACCCTGAACATTAGTCACTGACCTCAGTTGAAGGCTGTGACCCTGAACATTAGTCACTGACCTCAGTTGAAGGCTGTGACCCTGAACATTAGTCACTGACCTCAGTTGAAGGCTGTGACCCTGAACTTAGTCACTGACCTCAGTTGAAGGCTGTGACCCTGAACAATAGTCACTGACCTCAGCTGAAGGCTGTGACCCTGCACATTAGTCACTGACCTCAGCTTGAAGGCTGTGACCCTGAACATTAGTCACTGACCTCAGTTGAAGGCTGTGACCCTGCACATTAGTCACTGACCTCAGTTGAAGGCTGTGACCCTGAACATTAGTCACTGACCTCAGTTGAAGGCTGTGACCTGAACATTAGTCACTGACCTCAGTTGAAGGCTGTGACCTGAACATTAGTCACTGACCTCACTGAAGGCTGTGACCCTGAACATTAGTCACTGACCTCAGCTGAAGGCTGTGACCCGAACATTAGTCACTGACATCAGTGAAGCTGTGACCCTGAACATTAGTCACTGACCTCAGCTGAAGGCTGTGACCCTGAACATTAGTCACTGACCTCAGCTGAAGGCTGTGACCCTGAACATTAGTCACTGACCTCAGCTGAAGGCTGTGACCCTCAACATTAGTCACTGACCTCAGCTGAAGGCTGTGACCTCAACATTAGTCACTGACCTCAGCTGAAGGCTGTGACCCTCAACATTAGTCACTGACCTCAGTTGAAGGCTGTGACCCTCAACATTAGTCACTGACCTCAGCTGAAGGCTGTGACCCTCAACATTAGTCACTGACCTCAGTTGAAGGCTGTGACCCTCAACATTAGTCACTGACCTCAGTTGAAGGCTGTGACCCTCAACATTAGTCACTGACCTCAGTTGAAGGCTGTGACCCTGAACATTAGTCACTGACCTCAGTTGAAGGCTGTGACCCTCAACATTAGTCACTGACCTCAGTTGAAGGCTGTGACCTCAAATTATGTCACTGACCTCAGCTGAAGGCTGTGACCCTGAACATTAGTCACTGACCTCAGCTGAAGGCTGTGACCCTGAACATTAGTCACTGACCTCAGTTGAAGGCTGTGACCCTGAACAATAGTCACTGACCTCAGCTGAAGGCTGTGACCCTGCACATTAGTCACTGACCTCAGCTGAAGGCTGTGACCCTGAACATTAGTCACTGACCTCAGTTGAAGGCTGTGACCCTGCACATTAGTCACTGACCTCAGTTGAAGGCTGTGACCCTGCACATTAGTCACTGACCTCAGTTGAAGGCTGTGGACCCTGAACATTAGTCACTGACCTCAGTTGAAGGCTGTGACCCTGAACATTAGTCACTGACCTCAGTTGAAGGCTGTGACCCCTGAACATTAGTCACTGACCTCAGCTGAAGGCTGTGACCCTGAACATTAGTCACTGACCTCAGCTGAAGGCTGTGACCCTGAACATTAGTCACTGACATCAGTTGAAGGCGTGACCCTGAACATTAGTCACTGACCTCAGCTGAAGGCTGTGACCCTGAACATTAGTCACTGACCTCAGCTGAAGGCTGTGACCTGACATTAGTCACTGACCTCAGCTGAAGGCTGTGACCCTCAACATTAGTCACTGACTCAGCTGAAGGCTGTGACCCTGAACATAGAGTCACTGACCTCAGTGAAGGCTGTGACCCTCAACATTAGTCACTGACCTCAGCTGAAGGCTGTGACCCTCAACATTAGTCACTGACCTCAGTTGAAGGCTGTGACCCCAACATTAGTCACTGACCTCAGTTGAAGGCTGTGACCCTGAACATAGTCACTGACCTCAGCTGAAGGCTGTGACCCTGCACATTAGTCACTGACCTCAGCTGAAGGCTGTGACCCTGAACATTAGTCACTGACCTCAGTTGAAGGCTGTGACCCTGCAACATTAGTCACTGACCTCAGTGAAGCTGTGACCCTGCACATTAGTCACTGACCTCAGTTGAGGCTGTGACCTGACATTAGTCACTGACTCAGTTGAAGGCTGTGACCCTGAACATTAGTCACTGACCTCAGTTGAAGGCTGTGACCCTGAACATTAGTCACTGACCTCAGCTGAAGGCTGTGACCCTGAACATTAGTCACTGACCTCAGCTGAAGGCTGTGACCCTGAACATTAGTCACTGACTCAGTTGAAGGCTGTGACCCTGAACATTAGTCACTGACTCAGCTGAAGGCTGTGACCCTGAACATTAGTCACTGACCTCAGCTGAAGCTGTGACCCTGAACATTAGTCACTGACCTCAGCTGAAGGCTGTGACCCTGAACATTAGTCACTGACCTCAGCTGAAGGCTGTGACCCTGAACATTAGTCACTGACTCGCTGAGGCTGTGACCCTGACATTAGTCACTGACCTCAGCTGAAGGCTGTGACCCTCAACATTAGTCACTGACCTCAGTTGAAGGCTGTGACCCTCAACATAGTCACTGACCTCAGCTGAAGGCTGTGACCCTCAACATTAGTCACTGACCTCAGTGTGAAGGCTGTGACCCTCAACATTAGTCACTGACCTCAGTTGAAGGCTGTGACCCTGAACATTAGTCACTGACTCAGTTGAAGGCTGTGACCCTCAACATTAGTCACTGACCTCAGCTGAAGGCTGTGACCCTCAACATTAGTCACTGACTCAGCTGTAAGGCTGTGACCCTGAACATTAGTCACTGACCTAGCTTGAGGCTGTGACCCTGCAACATTAGTCACTGACCTCAGCTGAAGGCTGTGACCCTGAACATTAGTCACTGACCTCAGTTGAAGGCTGTGACCCTGCACATTAGTCACTGACCTCAGTTGAAGGCTGTGACCCTGCACATTAGTCACTGATCTCAGTGAAGGCTGTGACCCTGAACATTAGTCACTGACCTCAGTTGAAGGCTGTGACCCTGAACATTAGTCATGACCTCAGTTGAAGGCTGTGACCTGAACATTAGTCACTGACCTCAGCTGAAGGCTGTGACCCTGAACATTAGTCACTGACCTCAGTGAAGGCTGTGACCCTGAACATTAGTCACTGACTCAGTTGAAGGCTGTGACCCTGAACATTAGTCACTGACCTCAGCTGAAGGCTGTGACCCTGAACATTAGTCACTGACCTCAGCTGAAGGCTGTGACCCTGAAACTTAGTCACTGACCTCAGCTGAAGGCTGTGACCCTAACATTAGTCACTGACCTCAGCTGAAGGCTGTGACCCTCAACATTAGTCACTGACCTCAGCTGAAGGCTGTGACCCTAGACATTAGTCACTGACCTCAGCTGAAGGCTGTGACCCTCAACATTAGTCACTGACCTCAGTGAAGGCTGTGACCTCAACATTAGTCACTGACTCAGCTGAAGGCTGTGACCCTCAACATTAGTCACTGACCTCAGTTGAAGGCTGTGACCCTAACATTAGTCACTGACCTCAGTTGAAGGCTGTGACCCTGAACATTAGTCACTGACCTCAGTTGAAGGCTGTGACCCTCAACATTAGTCACTGACCTCAGCTGAAGGCTGTGACCCTCAACATTAGTCACTGACCTCAGCTGAAGGCTGTGACAACATTAGTCACTGACCTCAGCTGAAGGCTGTGACCCTGAACATTAGTCACTGACCTCAGTTGAAGGCTGTGACCCTGAACATTAGCTCACTGACCTCAGTTGAAGGCTGTGACCCTGAACATTAGTCACTGACCTCAGTTGAAGGCTGTGACCCTGAACATTAGTCACTGACCTCAGTTGAAGGCTGTGACCCTGAACATTAGTCACTGACCTCAGTTGAAGGCTGTGACCCTGAACATTAGTCACTGACCTCAGTTGAAGGCTGTGACCCTGAACATTAGTCACTGACCTCAGTTGAAGGCTGTGACCCTGAACATTAGTCACTGACCTCAGCTGAAGGCTGTGACCCTGACATTAGTCACTGACCTCAGTTGAAGGCTGTGACCCTGAACATATTAGTCACTGACCTCAGTTGAAGGCTGTGACCCTGAACATTAGTCACTGACCTCAGCTGAAGGCTGTGAACCTGAACATTAGTCACTGACCTCAGCTGAAGGCTGTGACCCTGAACATTAGTCACTGACCTCAGTTGAACGCTGTGACCCTGAACATTAGTCACTGACCTCAGTTGAAGGCTGTGAACCTGAACATTAGTCACTGACCTCAGCTGAAGGCTGTGACCCTAATTAGTCACTGACCTCAGTTGAAGGCTGTGACCCTGAAACATTAGTCACTGACCTCAGTTGAACGCTGTGACCCTGGACATTAGTCACTGACCTCAGTTGAAGGCTGTAACCTCGAACATTAGTCACGGACCTCAGCTGAAGGCTGTGACCCTGAACATTAGTCACTGACCTCAGTTGAACGCTGTGACCCTGAACATTAGTCACTGACCTCAGTCTGAACCGTGTGAACCTGAACATTAGTCACTGACCTCAGCTGAAGGCTGTGACCCTGAACATTAGTCACTGACCTCAGTTGAAGGCTGTGACCCTGAACATTAGTCACCGACCTCAGCTGAAGGCTGTGACCCTGAACATTAGTCACTGACCTCAGCTGAAGGCTGTGACCCTGAACCTTAGTCACTGACCTCAGTTGAAGGCGGTGACCCTGAATATTAGTCACTGACCCAGTTGAAGGCTGTGACCCTGAACATTAGTCACTGACCTCAGTTGAAGGCTGTGACCCTGAACATTAGTCACTGACCTCAGTTGAAGGCTGTGAAGCTGAAGAGAAGTACGAAGAGGGAAAGAACATCGTGTCAGAATGTCCACGTTGTTCGACTAAGACAAACAGGAAAATAAATGGACGCATGTTTTAGCAAATTAAATAAAAGGTTAAATGAAAAAGAAAAAAGAAATAAAAGGTTTTATAACATATTGAAGAAGATTTGACATCTACTGTAGTCACAGTTCCTACCTGATAGTCCACATGACACAGGTCTCCTTGGAAGCATGGAGACAGCCTGATGGAAAATAATAGTCATGACATTCTGTGATGATAATCAAGATGGAAACTGAGAAATGTTCATAAGGACTGGTGGATATCAAGATAATGTAAGAAATAAAGCATTCTCTGTTACCTGGTTTTCTGGAAGACATGCAGAAGAAGACCTTGGTCTTAACAATCCCACCCCTGTTTTTTGGTTTACTGGCCCTGAGTGAATATAGTATTGCATAACACATCTGAGTCATAATACTGTACTAAATCATTGACAGGCATACACAGGCAATGAAAAGGATTGTTCAGCCAGTCAGTACTTTATTAGGGAAATGAATCTGTTAGTCACTCACAGAAACTGAAACACTTACCCTGCCGTGTCTTAAACTGGTTGATTCTTGTTTTCAACATGGGGCAGACACTTCCAAATATACTTTCAACTATGTTTAGTTTTATAACGCTCAAAATATCAATTTTCTCCATTTCCAGGAATACTTGCAAGGTAGTCTGAAAGAATAGAGCAAAATGTGTAAATGTCAGTTGGTCCATCAAGATGAAGCATTCTTTCTACTCATATTTCACTAAATAATATAAGTTTACTACCCTATTCTGGACAACACATGTTGAATTTCAGACTGTTTTGACGTACTCACCACGTTGTCCTCCAGTTTCCTACGAGGGAGTATGTTAACCAATAGGAACTTAATCTCTCTCAACTCGTCTTCAGTGGTGTTCTCTGACAAGTCATACAGCAGCTTTCTGCAGATGGTGGAATACAATGACTCAGACACTTTTTTAGAAAACATCATATTACAGGACAGTATTCTGTATGTGGGAAACAGTAACACAACAACATAAGTGTTTACATTTGTGTTATAAATGGCAACTTCTACTTATCGCTATTCATTTGTGGGGAAAGCTGTTGTATCCATTCAGATGTGGTAAATGAGGCCAATACAGTGGTGTAAAGTACTTAAGTAAAAAATACTTTAAAGTACTACTTAAGTCGTTTTGGGGGGTATCTGTACTTTACAATTTATATTTTTGACAACTTTTACTTTAAAAAAAACTAAATGTACTTTTTACTCCATACATTTTACTCGTTACAATTTGAATGTTTAGCAGGACAGGAAAATGGTCCAATTCACGTACTTAGCAAGAGAATTTCCCTGGTCATCCCTACTGCCTCTGATCTGGCAAACTCACTAAACACAAATGCTTAGTTTGCAAATTATGTTTTGAGTGTCCCCCTGGCTGTCTAAAATAAATAAAAATTAGGAAATCGTGCCGTCTGGTTTGCTTAATATAAGGAATTTGATTTATAGCATTTACTTTTACTCAAGTGTGACAATTAAGTACTTTTTCTACCTCTGGCCTGTATATTCACCTATAAGGAGAGATGAGGCTGCTGGTTGTTGGAAGCTGGTTGTTGAGGCCAAGCTCTTGCATCAAGCTGTGGCGCTGGATGGTGCATAGTAGATCAGCAAGCAAGTAAAGCTGATCGGGGGTTAACAGTTCTTGTTCCGTCAGAAGAGAGAAGAGTTTACTTGCTGTGGGCACTGAGCTACAGTCTTTCTCAAGCAGATCTTTGCAAAGAAATGCAAGTGCTTGTACTTCTTCACTGCTCAGGGCTTGTTCCACCCGCAATAGCAGCCTTTGGAAATCCATCTCCTGTCGCAAAACCAATATGATGAAAACCAACATGATCACTATGTTTGATATTGATACTATAAATACATATTGTTAATTTACAATCTCAGCACATGGTAATAATATGTTGTCAGTTGAAAATATCTATCAAGTGTGTAATAAATATAGGCCTATGGATAGACCTCTTGAATAGTCCAGCAACTTTCAACCAGGGGGCTGGAGACCCAAACCAGGGTGCTGGGGACCCCTAGGTACCTCACTTTAAACCACGGGGCTGGGTATGGGGGCAAAAATCACCTCACACTATAGAAGAGCAGGTGCTTAAGACATTTTGTCAAAGATTAGGCTCACATAATTAAATAGAATTGTAATATATATATATATATATATTTTTTTAAATATCCATGTCTAATTATTAGGCTAAACTATGTATGAGAATCCGTGACAAGTATACATTAATTCACCCATGGCTGTCCAATAAAAATGTGTTCACTGTACAGATAGACTATACCGTGTAGAATACTATGTTTACTGTTAATTCGAACAAATGCTCCCCCCCCCCKAAAAAAAAGTAAGGAAAAGTGGCCTACCATTCGGTAACCTGTGCGCTCGATGTTTTAAATGTGCGTCAGATATCTCACATCCACGTTTGGAGGGGTAACAAAGTAGGCTACAGGAATATCAATGTTTTCCAACGATCCGGTATTCTTCACGATGACAAACAACCACGAGTCATTTTCGTTGATCAACAACTTGAAGTCCMTCGGGAACACAAGTACAGTACTCTCGCTTTCCTTACGCCCATTGCCAACTAGAAAGGAACATTTCTTGAAGAAAATGTGTGCGCTTGCTAGCTTGGCTGTGTTTCAAACTCATAAAAGACACACTTACCCTCGGCCTCATGCTTTGGGGGAATCCCCGCGGCAATATTTGTAGTCGGTCCAAATGATTAGCTAAGCAAGGGAAGTTTGCAACGTCAGCCCCTCAGCCCTAGTTTTTAATGGAGTTTGCGAGTGTACAATTATGTTCACTTCGGGACCTGAAACGCCGCCAAAAACTTAAAACCTCAAAGTCAACATACAAGTGTAAGTATAAACGAATGTAAATAAGTTACAAATTGTGCTACTAATGCACAAACACGTATCGTAAAAGTAATTTGTTTTTGTTTGGTCAGTTTTTGGAAATTGTAGAAATATTTTTTTTTTCCTTCTTCAGAAGTTCCAGCTAGGCAGGCTAACATTAGTTAGCTAATGAATTTGCTAGCTATCATACAGGAGACGTATATTAATAATTATATAGTTAATATAAGTAGACATGCAATCATAATTGAGTGTAGCGCATATAAAGCACCCACAAGCTACCAGTGGCTGAAAACACTAGTGATGGGTCGTTCGCGAACGAGCTGGATCGCATATCAGAAGAGCAGAATCTATTTATTTAAAAAAATATAAAAAAATAAGATATGAATAATCAAAATATTTAAATGAATAGAATTAACTAATTCAAAGAACGAAAAAAAATGATAGGCCTAAATGCTCAAGCGCACACATTCGTTCTGTCTGCTCAATCAGACACAACAGTGTCAACCAATGAACCACAGATGCGTGAGGGATGGCCGAGCCAACTCACTCACAGTCACACACTTAGCAGACGAAGAGACAGAGGAAGGACAGCTGTGAAAACAACAGCTGGAAAATGAGTCTGAAGCACAGTAGCATTTGGATGCATTTTAATAATGTAGACAATGTTAGAGCATAGTGTAGAATTTCCCAAAATAAAATATCATATAGAGCAGGTTCTATGCACAACCTACACCGGCATATGCGAACTGTGCACCCAACTGTGAAGCTAACTGTAGCGGAGCGTCGAGAAACTAGCGGGCCTGCTAGTGATAGTGGTGGAGAGATGTATACACTCGGTCCAGTAGCCCTACTCCGCAACCCACAGCAACGCAGTCTTCTATGGACCAGTTTATGCCAATGTCTGTAGCAAAACAAGACCAAATGGATATTGCATTGGCTAAAATGATTGCCACCGATTTCCAGCCATTTTCGATCGTGGAGGACAGGTTTTAGAAATGATAGCAATAGTCTAAATCCAATGTAGACAATTCCAAGCAGGAAAACCCGTTCAAAATCACTTATTCCACATCTGTACGAGAGCACACAGGCTTCAGTGAGGGAAAGAGTCCAAAAAGCTACTGCAGTTTGCCTTACCACTGACTGCTGGACATCAAGGGTAACCGCTTCTTACATGTCGGTTACATGTCACTTCATTGAAGATTTTTCGATGTCTAGCTGTCTTCTGGACTGCTTTGAGTTCAGCGACAGACACACCTCAGAGAACCTGGCAGAGGAACTGTTGAGAGTGGCCAGAGAATGGTAAGTAGATGGAAAAGTGGTCTGCTGTGTTAGCAACAATGCAGCTAACATAACCAAAGCCATGAACAATTTTTAAATGGACCCATCATCCATGTCTTGCCCACACAATCAACCTGATTGTAAGAGATGCTCTGAAGGTGATGAAGCCCACTGTGGACAAAGTGAAAGCAGCTGTGGAATACTTCCACAGGAGCACAGTAGGTGCTGAAAAAGTCTACACAACGCCAGATGGGGATGCCTGAGCTGAGGCCTAAACAAGACTGCACTTCAAAGTGGAATTCAACATTTTATATGTTGAAGCGGTTTCTTGAGTCAAAGGATGCCATTATCTCTACTCTGGCCATTGTCAATGCACCTGTTGATGCTCTGACCCAAGAGGAATGGGAGGTGGTGGAGGAGGTATGCCGAGTCCTGGAACCCTTTGAGCAGGTCACTGTGGAGATCAGTGGCGAGAGGTACAGTAAGCAGTTATTACTACATCATTATTTAATCCAGTATTATATATGTATATGAGCAGTAGATGAGAATGTAGTATCAGTAGACAAAACACGAACCTGAACTAACTACTGTTCTCTCTTTTCAGCTATGTGACAGCCTCAAAAATGATACTCCAGTGTATGGGTCTGCTGCGAATCACAGCCAGCCACCAGAGAGAAGAAAATGTAACCACAGGACATGTGACAGAGTTGATGGACACCCTATGTTCATCAATGGACAGAAAGTTCCACAGAATGGAATATAATCACGTGCTATCAGAAACCGCTGCACTTGACCCCAGGTTTAAGAAGTTAGCCTTCAGTGATGCCAGAGCGATTGATGAGGCTCTTCAAAGAATAACCTCAGCAGCAGGGAGGGCCAGCCCCAGCAGTCAGCTGGCTCAGGCACCAGGGCAACAGGAAGAAGAGGGATCAGATGGAGCAGAAGCACCAGCAGTAGTGCCACAAACGTCTGCTGTTTGGATGCTGTTTGACGAGAGAGCAACTGGGGATGCAGCATGAAGGAATCCCTCAGCAGATGCCATAATGTAGGTCCGATCCTATTTGGAGGAGTCTGCAGATCCTCTGAGCTGGTGGAAGAACACGGCCTCTGTCTACCCACGGCTAACTAAAGTCATGACAGGGAAACTCTGCATAGTGGCCACATCCGTTCCCTCTGAGAGGGTCTTCTCGAAAACGGGACAAATAATTACTGAGAGAAGAAACCGCATCAGAGCCTCAAAAGTGAGGCAGCTTGCATTTCTGAATGTGGTCAGCAAAATATGGTCAGCATTGCTGTGCGCTGCAGGTTATAACATGTCAATAAAGAAGAGAGAGAAAAGAGGGACTAGTTTAATGTTTTAAGTGGGATGCTGCAGTTTTGRACATTGTTATTTATTTTTATTTGATATGGTGCAATATTCTATTATGTTGTTCAGATTGTATTTGTTTTGAATGGTAAGATTTATATGCACTTTGTTTATATACATTAAAAAGTTATACTTTAAATGTAAATGTTTTATAGCATTCTTTTTCATAACAAACCAATGCATTTTTAAATACATTGTGGTTAAGGTAGAGTATGATTTCATTTAATAATTTAATTTGAATTGTTTTAACACCAATTATAGTTGGTTATATTATATTTTAACACCAAACTATCGCAAACTGTTTGACTTGAAAAAATACGAAACATATATTTTTTAAAGAGCCGTTTGGGAGCCAAAAGAGCCGTCTCTTTTTGGTGAGCTGAGCCGAACGAGCCGGCTCACTGAAAGAGCCGGAACGCCCATCACTAGAAAACACAATCGTCGTGGGATGAACGAGTGACAAATTTCCAGGGCAAGGGTGATCCATTTAAAAATCAATTGTTCATCCCTTACCCTGCAAGTGTATACTTGTCAGACGTAACGATACGTCATCAGAAGTGTCCACTTAATTTGAGGGCTGAGGGGAGAGGGTGTGTCTGTTAAGTGTTTGGAATGCAACCCTTGTCTTGAAGGTTAGGAAAGCCTTACAAAGGCCCAGTGCAGTCAAAATTCTATATCATATTGTAGAACAGCTGATGAAACTAACACTGTAAAAGTGTGAAAACATTTGATCAGTGTTATTCCCTGATAGTTGCTGGTTGAAAATACATTCTACACAGGACCTTATAATGAGAAGGTTTGCATGGGCAGGGGTTTTGGCTTTCCACGGTGACATCACCATGCAATCAATTGGTTAATAGACCAATAACAAAGAGAGTTCCAAATTAGTTTCAGTTTTCCCCTCCCCACTCAGACCATTCCTAGACAGTCCTAGCAAAATTCTTGCTTGAGAAATAGTATTTTGCTAAAAGCAATTTTAGCCCATTTTCATGGAAATCTATTACAGTAAGGTACTGTTTTGTTCCCCAGAAATGATTTGATATTGATATAAAAACATTTGCATTGGGCCTGTAACATATGAATGTTAGTTTGGTGTCTCTAGATTGACCGGTTCAAGAGTTACTATTACTGTTGGTGGGTAATTGCTATGCTAATTTAGCTCATTTAAATAGTTATAATTTATCAAGTTTTTTAAAATATTAATTGTTTTAATGTTTGTAGCTGAAATGGTTAAAGAGCAGTAGCATTTTTTCAAATGTCTACCACTGTGTTCTTATGGTTGCCATTGAACCCATTAAATTCTATGCTAATTTATGCAAATTACAAGTGTTTCTAAAGGTTTTAGAGAATTTGAAGTTAGGATAGCCTGAAGGTTTTAAAGTTGGTCTTGTAGCTTAATTGATCAAGGAGCAGGGCCATTTTGAATAGCTACAACTATATTCATTTACATTTTACATTTAAGTCATTTAGCAGACGCTCTTATCCAGAGCGACTTACCTATGGTTCTCATTCAAACCCATGTTAATTTATGCAAATGTTAAATTGTTAAGTTCAAAAAGTATAAATAGTATCACACAGCTTTTGACAAGCAATCTAAATTGGGTCGGTCTGTACATTTCAATGTTGGTTTGGTCTTTGTAGCATAAATTGTTCAAAAGGAGTGGTGAATCCATATATTTCCCATTAAAGGCTATGGAGCTTTTAATACACATTTTTTTAAATCATTTAGTTTAAAAAGTATAAATAGTATCAAAAAGCTGTATAGAATGCCCACATTTTCCCCATCTAAGTCTATGGCATTTTTATTGCCATTTAAAATGCTTTGGGAGCTAATTTAAATATTGTTGTAGTACAAAAAGTATAAATGCTATCAAAAATAGCAGTCTGCACATTTAAATAATTTAAGCGCTAGAGGGGGGCGGCAAAATAATAATAATGAGAGTGTGTAAGAAATCGAGACAACCTCTCCAATGAACACATTGCAAAGAARACAATGTTGCAATAACTGACTAATACAGTGTTGAGCACGAGGACATTGAGCATGTTTGGGATGTTCTGGATCGACGTGTACGACAGCATGTTCCAGTTCCCGCCAATATCCATCAACTTTGCACAGCCATTCAAGAGGAGCAGGACAACATTCCACAGCCTGTGTCACGCTGCATGAAGAGAACGGTGGTCACCAGATACTGACTGGTTTTATGATCCACACCCCTACTTTGTTTTTAAAGGTATTTGTCACCAACATATGCATATCTGTATTCCCAGTTATGTGAAATCCATAGAATAGGGCCTAATTTATTTATTTCAATTGACCGATTTCCTTATATGACCTGTAACTCAGTAAAATCTTTGAAATTGTTGCATGTTGTGTTTATATGTTCTGGTTCAGTGCACATCAACACACAACATAGTGGTTAGCATCTCACAACACACTGTCTAAGGAGGCACCAGATCAGCGTGTGTCCTGTACTCACAGACAGAGCCGAGGATGTCTCCTTTTAAAAAGTATCCATGTCCAAACTGTAAAATGGAGAGAAAAGTGCCAGATACAGGCACTAAGGCCTAGATTCAATCAGTTAAAGTGTTAAAAAGGGGAAATTCCACCACTTTTCAACCTCATATTCATTTTCTCCAGCAGCAAACCATTGTCTACACATTTATGTTTCTATGATCTGTGGTTAGAAAGATGAGAAGGAAGACCTCTGTGACATCACAGGGTTGGATAAAAAAAACACAGTGATTTTCAAAACCCACACAGAGTTTCAAGCCAGAGGCAGGGTTATTTTCTTGCTAGCCACATCCCCACGAATCTCATCGTTATTTTTGGAAAATCACTGTTTTTAATATGTTTTAACATTTGATGACGTCATCGGCTAGAACTTTTGAACTTTTATATATTTTCTTTGTACAAAAAGTAGAAATGTGTCGTTTTCACACATGTATACAGTGGTATTGTGCTGGAGATAATGAAAATGATGTTGAAAAGTGGTGGAGTTGCCCTTTAACCCTGTTCTCAACTGGATGGTAGAGCATATTTTGACAGTGGATTTAGAACTGGATATGAACAAAACCTTCACTTGAACCTGATTGGTCAACTCCCCCAGCCCTTCTGCACCAATGAACATAATTTGTTTGATTTTGGCTTACTGCAGTTCAGTGTTGTGGCACTTTAACTTTTCCCATTCAGAGGTCTGTAAGAAAACTCAGAATCAGTCACCAAAGACGTTGGATAAAAGTCAGGAATTCAATTGGTGAGGGATTAATATAGCACCATTCCTGTTAGTAGAGACCTTGAATAGTAGGAATAGGGAAATAAATAGTTAAAATGTAAAAAGACTAAAATACAAGAATCTTGTAAAAATGTTCTTAACCAGGTGGTTGATATGTCAGTAAAAAGTACTGTGGACTAAGAATAGGGTACATGTAGTTTTTATTAAAAATACTTATTTTGGTGAAAAACATGATTGATTTGTTGACAAGATACTACAGTATGTTACGCAACATAAATGGGTTAAACCACATTTCATGCCCCATGGGGACAATTAATCAATATTCAGTCTAAAGGTCGTCTGTAAAATAATAAAAACTTCTCTTTGTCAAGCAGCTGGATGGACTACAGGAGAAAGAGGGTCGAGCACGCCATCATCCACATCGACGGGGCTGTAGTGGAGCGGGTCGAGAGCTTCAAGTTCCTCAGTATCCGCATCACTAAGGAATTAACATGGTCCACACAAACCCACAGAGTCGTGAAGAGGGTACGACAGCACCTCTTGCCCCACAGGAGGCTGAAATTATTTGGCAAGGGCCCTCAGATCCTGAAGAACTTCTACAGCTGCACCACTGAGAGCATCTTGACTGGCTGCAGCACCGCCTGGCAAATCCACTACACTCGGCCACAAAGCGCTACAGAGGGTAATGCGGACAGCCCAGTACATCACGGGTGCCGAGCTCCCTGCCATCTAGTTCTTCTATACCAGGCGGTGTCAGAGGAAGGCCCCAAAAATTGCCCGACTCCAGCAACCTAAACCATAGACTGTTCACTCTGCTACCGTCCGGCAAACGGTACCGGAGCATCGGCTGTTGTTAAATTGTTAAGTTCAAAAAGTATAAATAGTATCACACTGCTTTTGACAAGCAATCTAAATTGGGTCGGTCTCGGCACCAGCAGGCTCCGAGACAGTTTCTACCCCTAAGCCATAAGATTGCTTAATAGCCATAAGACTGCTAAATAGTTGATGGTTACCCAGACTATCTGCACTGACCCTATCTTGCACTGACTCTATGCACACTCACAATACTATACTGTATATACACACTATATATACACTCACCCACCCACCCAACACCACACACACACACACACACACCCCACCACACACCACACACACACACACACACACCACACACACACACTTTTACACTCTTAATTTGCTGCTGCTACTCTGTTCTTTATTTACTCTTATTATTATCTACCTGATGCCTAGTCACTTTACCGCCTGCTCATGTACATATCTACCTCAAATACCTTATTATTATCTATCCTGATGCTAGTCACTTTACCCTGCCTTCATGTACATGTCTACCTCAAATACCTTATTATTATCTACCCTGATGCCTAGTCACTTTACCCTGCCTTCATGTACATATCTACCTCAAATACCTTATTATTATCTATCCTGATGCCTAGTCACTTTACCCTGCCTTCATGTCATATCTACCTCAAATACCTTATTATTATCTATCCTGATGCCTAGTCACTTTACCCTGCCTTCATGTACAT
This sequence comes from Salvelinus sp. IW2-2015, assembly GCF_002910315.2. NCBI lineage: Eukaryota > Metazoa > Chordata > Actinopteri > Salmoniformes > Salmonidae > Salvelinus > Salvelinus sp. IW2-2015. Next base: position 40,559,243 of record NC_036875.1, on the reverse strand, counting down.
ATCTACCTCAAATACCTTATTATTATCTATCCTGATGCCTAGTCACTTTACCCTGCCTTCATGGTACATATCTACTCAAATACCTTATTATTATCTATCCTGATGCCTAGTCACTTTACCCTGCCTTCATGTACATATCTACCTCAAATACCTTTTATTATTATCTATCCTGATGCCTAGTCACTTTACCCTGCCTTCATGTACATGTCTACCTCAAATACCTTATTATTATCTTATCCTGATGCCTAGTCACTTTACCCTGCCTTCAATACATATCTACCTCAATACCTTATTATTATCTATCCTGATGCCTAGTCACTTTACCCTGCCTTCATGTACATATCTACCTCAAATACCTTATTATTATCTATCCTGATGCCTAGTCACTTTACCCTGCCTTCATGTACATATCTACCTCAGTACCTTATTATTATCTATCCTGATGCCTAGTCACTTTACCCTGCCTTCATGTACATATCTACCTCAAATACCTTATTATTATCTATCCTGATGCCTAGTAACTTTACCCCTACCTTCATGTAGATATCTACCTCAAATACCTTATTATTATCTATCCTGTTCTAGTCACTTTACCCTGCCTTCATGTAGCCATATCTACCTCAAATACCTCATACCCCTGCACATTTATCTGGTACTGGTACTCCCTGTATATAGCTACACATTCATCTGGTACTGGTACTTCCTGTATATAGCTCCTCATTGATCTGGTACTGGTACTCCCTGTATATAGCTCCACATTGATCTGGTACTGGTACTTCCTGTATAAAGCTCCACATTGATCTGGTACTTCCTGTATATAGCTCCTCATTGATCTGGTACTTGTACTCTCTGTATATAACTCCACATTGATCTGGTACTTGTACTCTCTGTATATAACTCCACATTGATCTGGTACTGGTACTCTCAGTATATAACTCTACATTGATCTGGTACTTGTACTCCCTGTATATAGCTCCACATTGATCTGGTACTTGTACTCTCTGTATATAACTCCACATTGATCTGGTACTGGTACTTCCTGTATGTAGCTCCATTCTTGTGTATTTTATTCCTCTTGTGTTATAATTATAATAATTTTTTTATATATATATTTTTTGTAATGTTACCCCCTTTTTCTCCCCAATTTCAGGATATTACGATCTTGTCTCATCGCTGCAACTCCCCAACGGCCTCAGGAGAGGCCACGGTCGAGTCAGGCCTCCTCCTCCAAACCGCGCTTAATAACATCCGCTCGCTTAACCCAGAAGCCAGCTGCAGCAATGTGTCGGAGGAAACACTGTTCAACTGATGACCGTTGTCAGTCTGCAGGCGCTCAGCCCGCCACAAGGAGTCACTAGAGTGCAATAAGCCAAGTAAAGCCCCCCCTGGCCAAACCCTCCCCTAACCCGGACGACGCTGGGCCAATTGTGCGCCGCCCTATGGGACTCCCGGTCACAACCGGTTGTGATCAAACCCTAAGCTGTAGTGACGCCGCAACACTGCAATGCAGTGCCTTGGACCGCTGCACCACTCGGGAGGCCCTTTGTGTTTTTTTATTTTAATTATAAATGTTTAACTCTTCATCTTTGGGAAGGGCTCGTAAAGCAAGCATTTCACGGTAAAGTCTACACCAATTTGGCGTAATCCAAATTGTAATTCGTAACATATCATACGAAATGAGTGACGGACGTCCACAAATTAATACATACCATACGAAACGTATCATATCACACTAAATGGAACGACGCGGATTTACGTACAGAATAATATGAAGTTCTCTGAGACCAGGTTGGATAAGAAGACACTAGAATTGTCTTTCAAATAAAGGAAAGCAATCACGTCAGGGTACAAATTAGGAATAGTAAAGTTCAAATCAAAATGATAGAGCGATTATAAGAAGGAAGTTCAGGACTCACTATTAATTTAGACCGTATAAACATGAGGAAAGTGGTTGTTATACTGTACATGTGTGACAGAAGCATCAAGACTTTGGAAGACTTCACTTACAGGAGTTTGAGCTGCACTTCCTGGCTGATGATGCAGTTTTCTCTTCATGACATAGAAAAMAATTTATAATACATATATATATTTATAATACATTCACGTTCATGTTCCTATTCAACACGTCTGAGAACAGGATATGGACAGTATTACATAATGGATTTATATACAGAATCAAGTTGGTTGCTCTAAACTCGTTTATGGTGTACATTGCCTGTATAATTTAGGCCAGATGTGTACTACTAGTACTCAGGCTCATAAGAAAGACAAGAGGTCCTTGGATAAAATATTTCAGTCGTTTATTCGTCGGTCCAACTGTACATGATGCAGTGTTGATAGGGACACGAGATGATGACTAACATGGAGGTTTACACAATGCCAGTGCTATGGCAGCACTTGGAACACACCAACTGTCTGTCAGCTGAGCTGGAAACTAAAGTCCTGGAAAAGTAACCTGTTGAGGCCTCGGCACATACAGTATGTCAGATTTAGAATAGTCATTTTAGATAGGTTGAAAAAAGACACAAAATATATATTTTCTTCGATTCCACAAATGTAAAAGGATGCTCTTTCGCTTTTCACTTGGACATGTTGATTCAATTATGCATTGTCATTCTTTATTTCAGTACTTTGAAGCGAAATGAAATGAGATGTGGGAATAGCTGAAAACAAAATGTTGGCTGATTTGCAGAGGTTTTTTATTCCATGTTTATACTGATATCATTATTACATGTAATAACCCCATACGTTTGTGCAATATCTTTCTTTGCATAGAAATAAAAGTTTAATATTTTGTTTGTTGACATGCACCTATCTTTAGCAGCATATTTTATCTTGCGTATTTGAGACTCCCTTAAAGAAGTATAAGCCCACTATAGTGTGAATACATGCAGCGTACCAGCAGAGCTGAACTTGATTTCTTTTAAGAGTTTACGAGAGCACAAGCCAGCCAGTATAGTGGGTGTTGATGAGGACTGTTAAATAGTGACACCACCTGGATCAGACAGGTGGAACTAGTCTGCAGGGACACACTGTGTGTCCTTCTGCAGCGCTGGGAGAGAGGAACAGACTATGGGGAAAGTGCTCTGTGTGCGACAACATCCAGACATTCCACCTGATTGATTCTTTGGATTTTGAGTCACTACTGGAAGTACTTAAGGAACCCGATGACATCATTCATAGACTGTGTCATGTGTGATCTATCTTTTTGTCATTATCACTATGCCCTGACCTCTAGAGAAGACACCCCTAACACCCCAAACCCTCTGCTCTGTCCCATGTATACTGACCCTGACCCTTGACCTCTATATTGGATAAATACAGTGTGTAACGAGTGATAACTTTGCTGAACACCTAATAGGTAGAGCATTACATTCTCTGGTTATCCATAGCATTTTGGACCAAATCATAATTCCGTTACTGTTTTTCATTAACATTACCATAAACACCCGCTATACAACATGCTTAAAATAAACCCAAAGCAGAAATGATGTTAGAATTCAGAAGCTGGACTCTTGTTCCTCTTTTATGTACAATCTTGCCCAATGTATATTTCCATTTATTGAATGTGGTCTGCATTTCCCATTTTTATGAGGCTATCTCTTCCATTTGATGATTCAGTAGATTTCTCTTTTTTTGCTGTGTGGGCTCCGCATGCCAGGGCCAGCGAGCTGCAAGCTCTGTGAGGGAAATCATGCCTGGTGAGACAATAGAATGGTGTGTTTTCCGCCTGAACCACTGTGGACTGGCGATCAGAAGAGGGGAGTTCTGTGGCTATAGATATCAGGGTGGTGTTGTTAGGTGGGTTGGGTTGTTAGGTAGGTTGGGTTGTTCGGTGGTTGGGGTTTTTATATTGTTAGGTAGGTGGTGTTAGGTGGTTGGGTTGTTCGGTGGTTGGGGTTTTTAGATTGTTAGGAAAGTGGGTTGTTAGGTAGGTTGGGTTGTTGGCCCTGGCTTGGGTGTTCGTGGGTTGTAGGTGGGTTGGCGTTGTTAGTGGTTGGATTGTTAGGTTAGATCTGGGGTTGTTAGGTAGGTTTGGGTTTTGTTAGGTGAGTTGGTTTGTATCGGTTGGGTTGGGTTGTGTAGGTAGGTTGGCGGTTGGTTGGTGGGTTGGGTTGTTAGTAGGTTGGGTTGTTGGGTGGGTTGGGTTGTAGGTAGGTTTGGGTTGTTTAGGTGTTGGGTTGTGTAGGTAGGTTGGGTTGTTAGGTAGTTGGGTTGTATAGGTGTGATTGGGTTGTGTAGGTTGGTTGGTAGTTGTTTAGTGGTGGTTGGGTTGTTAGGTAGGTTTGGGTTGTTAGGTAGGTTGGGTTGTTAGGTAGGTTGGGTTGTTAGGTAGGTTGGGTTGTTAGGTGGTTGGGTTGTTAGGTAGGTTGGGTTGTTCGGTAGGTTGGGTTGTTAGGTGGTTGTTGTTAGTAGGTTGGGTTGTTAGGTGGTTGGGTTGTTAGGTAGGTTGGGTGTTCGGTAGGTTGGGTTGTTCGGTAGGTTGGGGTTGTTAGGAAAGTGTGTTAGGTAGGTTGGGTTGTTAGGTAGGTTGGGTTGTTCGGTAGGTTGGGTTGTTCGGTGGTTGGGGTTTTTAAGATTGTTAGGTAGGTGTGTAGTTGGTTGGGTTGTTCGGTGGTTGGGTTTTAGATTGTTAGGAAAGTGGGTTGTTAGGTAGTTGGGTTGTTAGATTGTTGGGTGTTAGGTAGATGGTTTTTTTGTAATTTTTATTTATTACCCCTTTTTTTCTCCCAATTTCGTGGTATCCAATTGGTAGTAGTTACAGTCTTGTCTCATCGCTGCAACTCCCGTACGGATGGGAGAGGCGAAGGTCGAGAGCCATTGCGTCCTCCGAAACACAACCCAACCAAGCCGCACTGCTTTGCGACACAACGCACATCCAACTTGGAAGCCAGCCGCACCAATGTGTCGGAGGAACACCGTACACCTGGCGACCTGGTCGGCGTGCACTACGCCCCACACAGAAGTCGCTAGTGTGCCTGCCGGCCAAAAACCCTCCCTAACCCGGAGAAGGCCTGTGCCAATTGTGCGTCGCCCCAATGGACCTCCCGGTCGCGGCCGGCTGCGACAGAAAGCCTGGCTCGAACCCAGAATCTCTGGTGGCACAGCTAGCACTGCGCTGCAGTGCCTTAGACCACTGCGATCCACGGGAGGCCCGGTAGGTGGTTGTTAGGTGGTGGGGTTGTTAGGTAGGTGGTGGTGGCTGTTAGGTGGTTTGTTAGGTGGTGGGGTTGTTAGGTAGGTGGTGGGGTTGTTAGGTGGGTGTTAGGGTGGGTGGGTGGGGTTGTTAGGTGGGTGTTAGGTGGGTGGGTGGGGTTTTGTTAGGTAGGTGGGTGGGGTTGTTAGGTGGGTGGGTGGGTTGTTAGGTAGGTGGTGGGGTTGTTTGTGGGTGGGTGGGTTTGTTAGTGGGTGGTGGGTTGTTAGGTAGGTGGGTGGGGTTGTTAGGTGGGTGGGTGGGGTTGTTAGGTAGGTGGGTGGGGTGTTAGGTGGGTGGTGAGGTTTGTAGTGGGTGGGTTGGGGTTGTAGGTAGGTGGTGGGGTTGTTAGGTTGGGTTTGTTAGGTGGGTGGGTGGGGTTGTTAGGTAGGTGGGTGGGGTTGTTAGGGTAGGTGGGTGGGGTTGTTAGGTGGGTTGTTAGGTGGGTGGGTGGGGTTGTTAGGTAGGTGGGTGGGGTTGTTAGGTAGGTGGGGGTGGGGGTTGTTAGGTGGGTGGTGGGTGTTAGGGTAGGTGGTGGGGTTGTTAGGTAGGTGGGGTGGGGTTGTTAGGTGGGGTGTTAGGTGGGGATGTTAGGTAAGTGGGTGGGGTTGTTAGTGTAGATGGGTAGGTGGGTGGGGTGTTAGGAAGGTGGGTGGGGTTGTTAGCTGGGTTGTTAGGTATGGTGGGTGGGTTGTTAGTGGGTTGGGTTTGGTAGGTGGGTGGGGTGTGGTTGGTAGGTGGTGGGTTGTTAGGCAGTTGGTGGGGCTGTGAGGTGGTGGGTTGTTGTGGTCGGTTCAGGGGCGGACTGAAACAATAATTCAGGCCGGGATTTGACCCAGGCCACCCTGTTCACGCAAACCACCAGACGCTCTAATTTTGTAGGCTAACCCTATTTGTTTATGTAACGGGTACCAAACTGTTATTAAATGTGTCACTATGTTCATCTGGGAAGAAATTTTCACATTACAAAATGCAAACATTTGGACTGACCAACAAGTAGTCCTCTCTGAAACACTGAGTTTTCAAGGTATGCTGGCTATGGGTGGACCCTCAAAAACTCACTAGGAAATACACCAATCATAGCACATACAAATGTACAAGGTATGCCCCCCGATTACAGTCCTACTGATATTCTCATAAATAAAGCACATATTAATCTAAAATCATAGCCTCCATGTTTAGGTTTGTGCTCTTAAGTTGTACCTGAAGGTTCCTGCTCTGAGTTCGACCTGAACTGACCACCATCTCCACGTTCTGCAGGAGCACCTGAAGGTTCCTGCTCTGAGTTCTGACTCTGAACTGACCACCATCTCCACGTTCTGCAGGAGCACCTGAAGTTCCTGCTCTGGACTGAACTCTGAACTGACCACCATCTCCAGTTCTGCAGGAGCACCTGAAGCTCTAGTGCTGCTGCTGCTTCCTCCTCCACCTTTACAAAGAAAATACTCTATTATCATACTATCAGTAGTGTATCAGTAGGCTACATTAATACCGCTCTGGAAAAAATTAAGAATAGTCTCTTAATTTCCCCCCAGAGCTGTATATTATTGTAGTAACTTGTAATGCTGGTASTAATGGCGCTAATGGTCTATGTCAATGCCTGTGCTGTGTCACACAGGCTACTGTGTTATGTTCATGGATGTATTATGGTTACGTTACTGTAGCCTGTTTCGCTGTACAGTGTATGTGCACTTTCCCCAGCTTATGTGGCATGAGTCATGACCGAATGCCGGCAAGTCCATAGTCTAGGTTTACTATTTTTTACTAGTTGAAACATATTGCCTTCAATGTCATATTATGATCGCTATGTMGCACWCATTGCTATGATATAATTCTTCCACGAAGACGTAAGACGTGCAAACTGTTTAGCGTACCTGCCATTGTGTCACTATTATTAGCTAGGCTACTTAGCTAGCCATGCTGGGTGTCGTGTGTGTGTCAGTGTGTGTGTTTCAGCTAGTGTTTTTGACTGTGGTAAGGGCCTTTCTCTTTTTTATTCTCTCCCTCTCTGCTCCACTTTTCCTTTTCTGACCGTCCATTTCGCCGTGCGACTRGTCTAAAATGTTATCGGTAGAGAAGCAGGTAGACGGTTGCTATGTGCGTCGTGGAGAGACCTGAGGTCATTTTTGTCACGGGGACACTGCAGAGAAAGTGTGAGAGTCGCGCCTGATTCGTGGATTCTCCGTTAACTCATTCCTGCTTGCTATATTATCGCTGGTCAAGTTGACTATTCACMGCAGGCCAAAACGACCCTCAGGCCACCGGGAATGTCCCGGTGCTCCCGACGGCCAGTCCGCCATTGGTGGGGTTGTTCGGTAGGTGGGTGTGGTTGTTAGGTAGGTTGTTAGGTGGGTGGGTTGTTAGGTGGGTTGTTAGGTGGGGGGGTGGGGTTGTTAGGTAGGTGGGTTGTTAGGTGGGTTGGTGGGGTTGTTAGGTGTAGGAAAAACTTTTATGCTCATATATGCTTGAAGCCAAGATAGGCCTTTATATCTATGCATTAGCCTTTAGTAACAAAAGGCAAGGCAAATGAACTTATATTGCAAGAGTGTTTGCAGTATGTTGCACAACCTGCTTCTGGCATGCCATACTAATGTTTCCTCTTATAGCTCAAGAAAACAGGAACTGGGTCAACCGCAGGAGGTCTAAGGACTTCATCTTGTGATGACAATACTGCTGATGGCTGGAAGACACACAACACACACACACACACCACGCAACATTCACACTCAAACACAGAGAACCACACACACCGCATTATAACCAATAGACTCTCTAGGAGCCGAAGACTTACAACATTGTGCCACCCACGGCAGTTGGGAAATTCAAAACAGCACATTAAGCAAGGGACATTCTTCAACAAACAATGGTGGACCAATAAGCATGACTACGCCCGGACCAAGAGCCAACCAGAGGACCAGGACTTCAAAGAATCAACCTACTTTGTACTGTATATAATCTGTAATCAACCTGTTTTAGGGGTCTCCTCTTTCAGCTCACTCGGAGTTTTTAGACGGAGCCCCGCATGCGCGAGTACCAAATATTTACTCTGAAAAACTGCTGATTGTTAAAACTTTAACTTCCTCGTCTGAGTCGATCCCTTGACCGACTCGCTCACCTGTGCACCTCACCTTTTTATCAACAGAATCTTGTAGCCAGAGGATGGTTTACTAAAGACCCATAAACGTGAGACTGGGAGCGATTTGGTGAAAGGACGGCTCAAGGAGAGCAGACGAGCCAATTCGGGGGAGGACAACAATTTCTGCTCAACTCGGCGTAAACTGATCTCTGGTCGACCACTGAAAAAGTAAAGCAAAACCTAGTTAAACAAACGTTTGCATATTGTCGTATAGATCCAACACCAAATTTGAAAGATCCAGTAATACCGAGTGTGAGTATGGAATTTTGTGTAAAGTTATTGTACTAAATTCCACCAAAGCAGCTTAAGTAAACGTATGTGGTACAATACAATTGTTAGATGTATAACAAATTGTATGAAACTAATAAGTAATTTGTATTGTTTGTAAAATTAAGATGAAACAGGCTTAATTTTATTGTTTGTAAAATTAAAGATGA
>NC_036875.1:40539516-40545125 GCF_002910315.2 Salvelinus sp. IW2-2015 | reverse complement strand
ACGTTAACTATTGGTACGTTAACTATTGGTACGTTAACTATTGGTACGTTAACTATTGGTACGTTAACTATTGGTACGTTAACTATTGGTGCGTTAACTATTGGCGCGTTAACTATTGGTACGTTAACTATTGGTACGTTAACTATTGGTACGTTAACTATTGGCACGTTAACTATTGGTACGTTAACTATTGGTACGTTAACTATTGATACGTTAACTATTGGCACGTTAACTATTGGTACGTTAACTATTGGTACGTTAACTATTGGCACGTTAACTATTGGTACGTCAACTATTGGTACGTTAACTATTGGTACGTTAACTATTGGTACGTTAACTATTGATACGTCAACTATTGGTACGTTAACTATTGGTATGTGCAGTGCTTTTATGGTTGTTTATTTTTCAGAAAGACAGTGAGTAAATTCTTCTGCATTGCAATGACACTCATTTTGTGTTTCACATTAACAACCACAGTATGGTGCTGGAGGCAATGAGATGAGGCTGTGCTAGTCCATGTGACATACAGTTAGCTTTCCAAAACACAAGGACAAGGAGAGGACATGTATCGCTCATTACCATCTCTGGCAGGAAAAAACACATTTGTTCCATTCAAAACATTAGCATCTGGGGTGAGAGAGAGAACCAACAAAAATGTACTCTATAAAAGGAGGGAAAGAGGAGACAACGACACATCAACAACAACAACAACCACAAAGACAACAACAACAACAACAAGATAACACCAACAACATGAGTTGTGCATAACCTCTCTGTAAGTGGCTTGATGTAGGGCTTCTAGCAGTCTGTCATGCACCTGTTTCAATAGTAGGCCAGTGGGAGATGGCTCTATTGATGTGCGTGGTGGGTCATGCAGTACAATGCGCCGTGTGTGTACCAGGTCTGTGAAGCAGGCAGCAATGGCAGCTGGTGTGGGCGGGTCCGTGAGTCCTGCTCTGCTCTAGGGCGGAGTCTGGCCATCCAGGTGGGTGTGGCCAGCCATGGCACAAAGGCTGCGGCCAACAATATGGCCCTGGCTTCTCTCTCACCACTTCCGCTTAAACTCTCACCCTCGAACCCTCGTACCGGAGTGAGAAAAAGATGATGGTAGTGATAAGAGTATGGTAACCCAGGCTCAGCCTTTGTGCAATGAACTGACCTTATCCAAGTAAACATGCAAAAATAAATGTTTTGGTGACAAACATGATGCTTGCTAACTGGCATGCTTTGGTGGCTGAACTATATTTATCAACTCCTTTTCTTTCTTTAGATGAATGGTGTGTAACACCCCTGTTGCCCAACACAACAGGTTTACCAGTGAGCGACTGGCACTTGATACCTCAGATTAGTGAACATAACATAATGTGTCGAGGAGCTATAATCTGAACGTGTCGAGGAGCTATAATCTGAATGTGTCCGAGGAGCTATAATCGAACGTGTCGAGAGCTATAATCTGAACGTTGTCGAGGAGCTATAATCTGATGTGTCGAGGAGCTATAATCCTGAACGTGTCGAGGAGCTATAATCTGAACGTGTCGAGGAGCCTTAATCTGAACTGGTGTCGAGGAGCTATAATCTGAAAGTGTCGAGGAGCTATAATCTGAATGTGTCGAGAGCTATAATCTGAACGTGTCGAGGAGCTATAATCTGAATGTGTCGAGGAGCTATAATCTGAAAGTGTCAAGGAGCTATAACTGAATGTGTCGAGGGCTATAATCTGAAGTGCGAGGAGCTATAATCTGAACGTGTCGAGGAGCTATAATCTGAACGTGTCGAGGGCTATAATCTGAACGTGTCGAGGACTATTCTGAACGTGTCGAGGAGCTATAATCTGAATGTGTCGAGGAGCTATAATCTGAATGTGTCGAGGAGCTATAATCTGAATGTGTCGAGGAGCTATAATCTGAACGTGTCGAGGAGCTATAATCTGAACGTGTCGATGAGCTATAATCTGAATGTGTCGAGGAGCTATAATCTGAATGTGTCGAGGAGCTATAATCTGAACGTGTCGAGGAGCTATAATCTGAATGTGTCGAGGAGCTATAATCTGATTGTGTCAGGAGCTATAATCTGAACGTGTCGAGCTTATCTGAACGTGTCGAGAGCTATAATCTGAACGTGTCGAGGAGCTATAATCTGAATGTGTCAAGAAGCTACAGTATAATCTTAATGCATCTACTAGATTAGTAGTAAGAACAGTTTGGTCTCCAAGTGCTCCTATAGAGCTGATTTAATGATTATTCTGCTTAGCTAGCAGGTTTAGTAACTGTACTGAACATGCTCGTCAAACCTTGAACTGTGCCCGTCTTATCAGTTTGAGGTTCTGCCACAGACTCACAGATGCCCAACCTCTCCCCCAAAATAATCTCTATGGTATTTATTCACCCTATATGATGATTGTGGACCCTTAAGACAAGTAAAGGTATCAGAACACATGCAAGATGACTTTAAACATGTCAGTGTGTGTTTACTGCTTACTGTGTAAGTGATGTACATCGGACAAACGTGTATCAGGTATGTGTGTGTGTCCCATTCTGTATCAGGTGTGTGTGTGTGTGTGTGTGTGTGTGTGTGGTGTGTGTGTGTGTGTGTGTGTGTGTGTGTGTGTGTGTGTGTGTGTGTGTGTGTGTGTGTGTGTGTTTGTCCCCGAGTCCATGTCCGTATTCTGTAGCAGGAGCTCAAACACTGGTGTCTATATGCAACAGCAGGGGATGCCAGAGTCATGGAGAAGAGGCATGTGGTGTGTTGCTTACTTAAAGCCCCATCGCGTCCCCCCAGCACTATGGCAGCCACCAGGATGGCGCCGGCGATGGAGCCTATTATAAGATTGGTGGCACTAGGACCTGCAAAGGGTTATGGGGAGAAAGACATGAACGCCTCACGTATGGTATATTTTTGCATGCTTATGCTTGCATGCTTTTTGCACCTTCTACTCAACGTTACAGGGGTAGTAGTGATTATCAGGACCTTCTACTCAACGTTACCGTGGTAGTAGTGATTATCAGGACCTTCTACTCAACGTTACCGTGTGTAGTAGTGATTATCAGGACCTTCTACTCAACGTTACCGTGGTAGTAGTGATTATCAGGACCTTCTACTAACGTTACCGTGGTAGTAGGATTATCAGGACCTTCTACTCAACGTTACCGTGGTAGTAGTGATTATCAGGACCTTCTACTCAACGTTACCGTGGTAGTAGTGATTATCAGGACCTTCTACTCAACGTTACCGTGGTATAGTGATTATCAGGACCTTCTACTCAACGTTACCGTGTAGTAGTGATTATCAGGACCTTCTACTCAACGTTACCGTGGTAGTAGTGATTATCAGGACCTTCTACTCAACGTTACCGTGGTAGTGGTGATTATCAGGACCTTCTACTCAAAGTTGATTGTGAATCTGATGTGATGTGGCACTGTGCTTGTAAATTAAAAGGTCATGTCTACATCTCAGGGGCCCTATTGCCTACAGGTGGAGGTACCTATTGCCTACAGGTGGAGGTACCTATTGCCTACAGGTGGAGGTACCTATTGCCTACAGGTGGAGGTATGTAAGAGGTTTTGAAAAGACTCAGACCACTACATTGAAAAGTTGGCCCGAGCAAAATGGTCCCGATAAACATGGTGGTTAGCGCATAACAAATCTCGGGAGATCATAAACCTCTCGTACTGTATTATCTTAGACTGAGAGGTGTTTTACTCCTTTATGGCAGCATGTACCTAGCTACAGTCTCAGCCTAACCTACATGAGCTTCCGATGACACGCTGCATGAACTTAGTGACAGGTGATCTATACGCAGATAAATGGACAGTGGAAAATGACCACATTGGAACTCTTTGGGAGTCACAGACAGGCTACAGTATCTCACTGCGGTTCACTTCCCTTGACCGGGGTCTATCTCCATCTCTGAAGTGCTAATATTTAGTGAAATATTGARAGATATTGAATTTTTTTATCTTGAGGCGATCTGCACCTCTGTGTTCAGTCCGCCATCTTCCTCAAACCGCCACTATCATTATTCTATAACAAAGAACGCTGTTTGTTCTTTGTTACAGAGCCAAACATATTGGAGAAGTGGTTTATCCATACATTATCCATCTCCATTTTGGATAGATAACTCTTCGTGTTGTTATTTGTTTAGAGTTTTCCAATTTTCCCAGAAGTGGTTAGATTCAATAGATTCTTCAGTTACATTGAGCTGATTTCTGAAATGCTGTTCATTCTTTTCCCGTAGTGTATTTCTGTATTGTTTTAGTGATTCACCATAGTGAAGGCGTAGGCTCAGGTTTTCTGGGTCTCTATGTTTTGCAATTTCTTTCTTAGGTTTTTGCATTCTTCATCAAACCATTTGCCCTTGTTGTTAATTTTTTGTTGTTGCCTGCTTGAATTTTTTTTATTTGATAGGGAAGCTAAGAGGTCAAATATACTGTTTAGGTTTTCTACTATGACAGTGAAATGTTTTGTCTAGGAAGTTGTCTAGAAGGGATTGATGTCTATATCTGTGATGATGGTGATATCATGATGTCTATATCTGTGATGATGGTGATATCATGATGTCTATATCTGTGATGATGGTGATATCATGAGTCTATATCTGTGAACGATATTAGAGGCCACAGCTACAGCACCTATTCTCCTGGGAATCATTAGATGTATCTGTGTGCCTATTCCAGAATAATAACTTTAATGATTATAATCAACTTGATTTGTTTAGCACCTTTCATACGAGCATCAGCAGCTTACTGTTAAAATTAGCACTTTAAAAAACTATAAAATAGCACAATAAAATAATAAGGCAACAAAACAGATATAAAATAAATATATATTTTTAAAACAGCAATACAAGTTAAAAAAGGATTAAAAACATTTAGAAAAGAAAAACAGTCAAACAAGAATGAAAAGGCACACTAGTTAAATGCCATAGCCATCTTGAAGGACCTTCATTCACTTTGACATGTACAAATGTTCTGTGAAATGTACAGTTGAAGTCGGAAGTTTACATACACTTAGGTTGGAGTCATTAAAACTCGTTTTTCAACCACTCCACAAATTTCTTGTTAACAAACTATAGTTTTGGCAAGTCGGTTAGGATATCTACTTTGTGCATGACACAAGTAATTTTTCCAACAATTGTTTACAGACAGATTATTTCACTTATAATTCACTGTATCACAAGTCCAGTGGGCAGAAGTGTACATACACTAAGTTGACTGTGCCTTTAAACAGCTTGGAAAATTCCAGAAAATGATGTCATGGCTTTAGAAGCTTCTGATAGGCTAATTCGCATTACTTGAGTCAATTGGAGGTGTACCTGTGGATGTATTTCAAGGCCTACCTTCAAACTCAGTGCCTCTTTGCTTGACATCATGGCAAAATCAAAAGAAATCAGCCAAGACCTCAGAAAAATAGTTGTAGACCACCACAAGTCTGGTTCATCTTGAGAGCAATTTCCAAACACCTGAAGGTACCACATTCATCTGTACAAACAATAGTATGCAAGTATAAACACCATGGGACGACGCAGCCGTCATACCGCTCAGGAAGGAGAGGCGTTCTGTCTCCTAGAGATGAAAGTACTTTGGCGCGAAAGGTGCAAATCAATCCCAGAA
>NC_036875.1:40525315-40536602 GCF_002910315.2 Salvelinus sp. IW2-2015 | reverse complement strand
GAGACCATAGAGAGAGAGAGAGAGAGAGAGAGACCATAGAGAGAGAGAGACCATATAGAAGAGAGAGAGAGAGAGAGAGACCATAGAAGAGAAAGAGAGAGAGAGAGAGAGACGCAATAGAGAGAGAGAGAGAGACCATCAGAGAGAGAGAGAGAGAGGCATAGAGAGAGAGAGAGACCATAGAGAGAGAGAGAGAGAGACCATAGAGAGAGACCATAGAGAGAGAGAGAGAGAGAGACCATAGAGAGAGACCATAGAGAGAGAGAGGTGAGTTAGTATATCCTTATGTTGTCTCTGTGCGTTGACAGATGAGGTGAGGAGGTTGTATCCACCTGCAGTTCACCGGCCTGCCCTGATGGTTGAAGGAGGTACGAGTGATGTCTCCCTTCATCATGCCGATGCGGGGGTTGTGTCCGATGTTACTGCACAGCAGGAACCCACAGAACACATCGCTGCAGAGGGAGAATCAGAGACAGTCAGAACTAAGGAAACATTGACAATTTGTGAATACTACATTGATGTAGAACAGATACAGCAGTACTTGACTATTTGTTCTGGTATAGTGCATGACTACAGTGTACACCGGTGTATATTTGGTATCGGCTGTAAACTCACTGCTTGCTGCACTGGAGCCACTTATCTCCATCCTTTCCACAGTTACCCTTCTCGGTTCCTTCTGTGTTTAGCTTCTCGTAGCAGAACTTCTCAGAGCCTCCCGCCTCTGCACAAGGAGGTAACACAGGAGAGGAGAAAGGGAGGAGGGTGACCACACCTCACAACAAGCTAATATCACTAAAGTACAAGTCTCAGATTCTCTGCATTTTATATGACAAATCTTGCCACTGTACTGGCATTGAATAACTTAAGCAAGAGGGATTCTGAACTCACTTGGGCCCCAGAGGTATTTGCACTGGTTTCCTCTGGTCTTGCACTCTCCACTGTAGCAGCGTCCCTAAAGAGACAAAATCATATCAAATGTATTTATAAAGCCCTTTTTACATCAGCTGATGTCACAAAGTGCTTCTACAGAAACCCAGCCTAAAACCCCAAAACAGCAAGCAATGCAGGTGTAGAATCACAGAGTATACTCATTCATTCCCTATCTGTTCAAGCAAGTTCATAAAGACAATCCTTTTCTAAAATCACATCATCTGAATAGGTATATATCCTTGTGGCTTAGTGATCATGCTGCCCACCTGGTCGACTTGACATTGGTAGCCATCTTGTTTGTGGAGGTTGGGAGGGCACTACAATGAACAACATAGAAAATATTTCCTTTTAAGACAGCTGAACGTTTCATCCTTTTTCAGAAATGAATGGTTAGAGCCCACCTCACCTGGCCAGAGTCTCCTGAGCATGTCTCTGAGATGTCACAGTCATTCACCGCATAGCGACAACTGTAACCACGTGGGTAGAACTAACATAGAGAGAGAGAGAGAGAGAGAGAGAACAAGAGACTGGGATTTCCTGTACCAATCTTATCAGGTCTCTTAAGCAACACTAACAAAAAATACATACTGGTTATTAAAAATATTGGTTCTTAGTGAGCATCCTGACACAGTGATTAAACAGTCCTATTGGTTCTTAGTGAGCATGACCTAACACCAGTGATTAAACAGTCATATTGGTTCTTAGTGAGCATCCTGACACAGTGATTAAACAGTCATCAATTGGTTCTTAGTGAGCATCCTGACACAGTGATTAAACAGTCATATTGGTTCTTAGTGAGCACAAGTGATTAAAACAGTCATATTGGTTCTTAGTGAGCATCCTGACACAGTGATAAAACAGTCCTATTGGTTCTTAGTGAGCATCCTGACACAGTGATTAAACAGTCATATTGGTTCTTAGTGAGCATCCTGACACAGTGATTAAAAGTCCTATTGGTTCTTAGTGAGCATCCTGACACAGTGATTAAACAGTCCTATTGTTTCTTAGTGAGATCCTGACACAGTGATTAAACAGTCCTATTGGTTCTTAGTGAGCATCCTGACACAGTGATTAAACAGTCCTATTGGTTCTTAGTGAGCATCATGACACAGTGATTAAACAGTCCTATTGGTTCTTAGTGAGCATCATGACACAGTGATTAAACAGTCCTATTGGTTCTTAGTGAGCAGATGACACAGTGATTAAACAGTCCTATTGGTCTTAGTGAGCATCATGACACAGTGATTAAACAGTCTATATTGGTTCTTAGTGAGCAACTGACACAGTGATTAAACAGTCTATTGGTTCTTAGTGAGCATCCCTGACACAGTGATTAAACAGTCCTATTGGTTCTTAGTGAGCATCCTGACACAGTGATTAAACAGTCCTATTGGTTCTTAGTGAGCATCATGACACAGTGATTAAACAGTCATATTGGTTCTTAGTGAGCATCATGACACAGTGATTAAACAGTCATATTGGTTCTTAGTGAGCAGACTGACACAGTGATTAAACAGTCCTATTGGTTCTTAGTGAGCATCCTGACACAGTGATTAAACAGTCCTATTGGTTCTTAGTGAGCATCCTGACACAGTGATTAAACAGTCCTATTGGTTCTTAGTGAGCATCCTGACACAGTGATTAAACGGTCTATTGGTTCTTAGTGAGCATCCTGACACAGTGTTAAACAGTCCTATTGGTTCTTAGTGAGCATCCTGACACAGTGATTAAACAGTCCTATTGGTTCTTAGTGAGCATCATGACACAGTGATTAAACAGTCATATTGGTTCTTAGTGAGCATCCTGACACAGTGATTAAACAGTCCTATTGGTTCTTAGTGAGCAGACTGACACAGTGATTAAACAGTCCTATTGGTTCTTAGTGAGCATCATGACACAGTGATTAAACAGTCCTATTGGTTCTTAGTGAGCATCCTGACACAGTGATTAAACAGTCCTATTGGTTCTTAGTGGCCTCCTGACACAGTGATTAAACAGTCCTATTGGTTCTTAGTGAGCATCATGACACAGTGATTAAACAGTCCTATTGGTTCTTAGTGAGCATCCTGACACAGTGATTAAACAGTCCTATTGGTTCTTAGTGAGCATCCTGACACAGTGATTAAACAGCTCTTACCAGACAAGTGTTGTTGCAGCAAGGTCCGTCAGCACAATGTGCACCATTAGCTAGGGAACACTTCTTACAGCACTCCTTGTAGCACTCCTACAACATAGACGGCAGCACCAGTCTGACACTGTATTTGAACCATTTAATGAGATGTAAATAAACTCGTATTTAATAGTAACTTACTGTTCTATCTCCGCAGTCACACTCTCTCCCACCCTCAATGTATCCATTCCACACTCTGTGGATTCAAACAGCTGTCCAAACAAACAGAATCAGAGGGTTATAACGGTATCTGAGTTACTGGTGTAAGAAATTGTATAAGATACTGGTAACTTGTTTTAACCTTCTCAACATAAGCTATTCTTGGCACAACAATGCACCCATCCCCACTACTTTGTCAGACCCACACACACATCCCCTCCCCATGAATAGGGCCTGTGAAAACACCGCACATGCAGGATGCCTTTGGATGTGACTAGGACAAAGAACTGTGTGAAAAGCCAATGGAATGTCGACATCAGGCCGAACAGGACTACCACGACCCAGATCGACCAATCGGAAGGCCAGACGACAAGATCAACCTACTTGGCTTGTTGCCTATATAATCTGTATGTATGCTTAGTCCGACGATTTCATACAAGTCAGACAGAAGGAGCCGTACTGTACGATTTGCTAAGATATTTTACATATTAATAAAAGGCCTATTATATAATAATCCACCTCGTCTTATGTCTCCACTTGATCTCCTGTCTCCAATAAACGTTTTACTAACACTGGTTATATACAGTATCGCTCTTTTGATGTTCAGCTGTATGGCGACCGCAACGTAAACTAATCACCTTGGTTGGCCTGTTATAAAGACATGATCCACCGCCCTTCAGTAGGAACTCCTTGTAGTCTGAGATGCTGCACTTGGAGAACTTCCGGGGATGCTGGACCCTGGGGGGGGGGGAAAGGAATACATCCACCTTTAACATCCAACTGTTAATTGACCTTGTCCTAGCGTGAGAGTTAAAGGTGTGGCAGATGTTATTCACGTCAGGTGACTTCTGGACCAGTGTGCAACAAGAGCCACTGTCAACAACACAAGCATGAAGTCAAGGCATCTTTCACATGCTAGCACAGGTCATGACCCTGCACAGCCTCTGGTGGCTGCAGCTACAGCTCTATACATCCTGTCATTGGCCTACTATCATAGAGGGAGGATGGGGCGCTAGGTGGTTAGCAGCTCATAGAGAGAGGCTGGGGCGCTAGGTGGTTAGCAGCTCATAGAGAGAGGCTGGGGCGCTAGGTGGTTAGCAGCTCATAGAGTGAGGTTGGGGCGCTAGGTGGTTAGCAGCTCATAGGGAGAGGCTGGGGCGCTAGGTGGTTAGCAGCTCATAGAGAGAGGCGGGGCGCTAGGTGGTTAGCAGCTCATAGAGAGAGGCTGGGGCGCTAGGTGGTTAGCAGCTCATAGAGAGAGGCTGGGGCCGCTAGTTGGTTAGCAGCTCATAGAGAGAGGCTGGGGCGCTAGGTGGTTAGCAGCTCATAGAAGAAGCAGGGCGCTAGGTGGTTAGCAGCTCATAGAGAGAGGCTGGGGCGCTAGGTGGTTAGCAGCTCATAGAGAGAAGCAGGGGCGCTAGGTGGTTAGCAGCTCAGAGAGGGAGGCTGGGGCGCTAGGTGGTTAGCAGCTCATAGAGAGAGGTTGGGGCGCTAGGTGGTTAGCAGCTCATAGAGAGAGGCAGGGCGGTAGGTGGTTAGCAGCTCATAGAGAGAAGCAGGGGCGCTAGGTGGTTAGCAGCTCATAGAAAGAGGTTGGGGCGCTAGGTGGTTAGCAGCTCATAGGGAGAGGCTGGGGCGCTAGGTGGTTAGCAGCTCATAGAGAGAGGCAGGGGCGGTAGGTGGTTAGCAGCTCATAGAGAGAAGCAGGGGCGCTAGGTGGTTAGCAGCTCATAGAAAGAGGTTGGGGCGCTAGGTGGTTAGCAGCTCATAGGGAGAGGCTGGGGCGCTAGGTGGTTAGCAGCTCATAGAGAGAGGTTGGGGCGCTAGGGGGTTAGCAGCTCATAGAGAGAAGGTTGGGGCGCTAGGTGGTTAGCAGCTCATAGAGAGAGGCTGGGGCGCTAGTGGTTAGCAGCTCATAGAGAGAGGTTGGGCGCGCTAGGTGGTTAGCAGCTCATAGGAGAGGCTGGGGCGCTCGTTGGTTAGCAGCTCATAGAGGCAGGGGCGCTAGGTGGTTAGCAGCTCATAGGGAGAGGTTGGGGCGCTCGTTGGTTAGCAGCTCATAGAGGCAGGGGCGCTAGGTGGTTAGCAGCTCATAGAGAGAGGCTGGGGCGCTCGTTGGTTAGCAGCTCATAGAGGCAGGGGCGCTAGGTGGTTAGCAGCTCATAGAGAGAGGCTGGGGCGCAGGTGGTTAGCAGCTCATAGAGAGAGAGGTTGGGGCGCTAGGTGGTTAGCAGCTCATAGAGAGAGGTTGGGGCGCTAGGTGGTTAGCAGCTCATAGAGAAGAGGCTGGGCGCTAGGTGGTTAGCAGCTCATAGGGAGAGGCTGGGGCGCTAGGTGGTTAGCAGCTCATAAGAGAGAGGTTGGGGCGCTAGGTGGTTAGCAGCTCATAGAGAGAGGTTGGGGCGCTAGGTGGTTAGCAGCTCATAGAGAGAGGTTGGGGCGCTAGGTGGTTAGCAGCTCATAGAGAGAGGCTGGGGCGCTCGGGTGGTTAGCAGCTCATAGGGAGAGGCTGGGGCGCTAGGTGGTTAGCAGCTCATAGAAAGAGGCTGGGGCGCTAGGTGGTTAGCAGCTCATCATTACACATTTCCCTCAACAGAAATCCGCGGAAATGATCTCTCTCTCTCCTAATAGGAGCTCTAATAATAACATCTGTTTCATAGTGTTATATTATCTCCCTCTCTCCTTTTCGTTTTCTCTCTCTCCCCACCTCTCTCTCTCTCTGCGTCTCTCTCTCCTTCTCTCCTTTTCGTTTTCTCTCTCTCCCCACCTCTCTCTCTCTGCGTCTCTCTCTCCCTCTCTCCTTTTCGCTTTCTCTCTCTCCCCACCTCTCTGCGTCTCTCTCTCCCTCTCTCCTTTTCGCTTTCTCTCTCTCCCCGCCTCTCTCCCTCTCTGCGTCTCTCTCT
This sequence comes from Salvelinus sp. IW2-2015, assembly GCF_002910315.2. NCBI lineage: Eukaryota > Metazoa > Chordata > Actinopteri > Salmoniformes > Salmonidae > Salvelinus > Salvelinus sp. IW2-2015. The sequence goes on along the minus strand of NC_036875.1, from coordinate 40,530,440 downwards.
CTCCCTCTCTCTCTCCTTTTCGCTTTCTCTCTCTCCCCGCCTCTCTCTCTCCCCACCTCTCTCTCTCTCCCTCTTTCTCTCTCTCTCTCCCTCTGCCTATATACACTACCGTTCAGAAGTTTGAGGTCACTTAGAAATATCATTTTTTGAAAGAAAAGCAATTTTTTTGTCCATTAAAATAACATCAAATTGATCAGAAATACATTGAAGACATTGTTAATGTTGTAAATAACTATTGTAGCTGGAAATGGCTCATTTTCTATGGAATATCTACATAGGCGTACAGAGGCCCATTATCAGCAACCATCACTCCGGTGTTCCAATGGCACGTGGTGTTAGCTATTCCAAGTTTATCATTTTAAAAGGCTAATTGATCATTAGAAAACCCTTTTGCAAATATGTTAGCAGAGCTGAAAAATGTTGTTCTGATTAAAGAAGCAATAAAACTGTCCTTCTTTGGATTAGTTGAGTATCTGGAGCATCAGCATTTGTGGGTTCGATTACAGGCTCAAAATGGCCAAAAACAAAGAACTTTCTTCTGAAACTCGTCAGTCTATTCTTGTTCTGAGAAATGAAGGCTATTCCATGCGAGAACTTGCCAAGAAACTGAAGATCTCGTACAACGGTGTGTACTACTCCCTTCACAGAAAAGCGCAAACTGTCTCTAACCAAAATAGAAAGAGGAGTGGGAGGCCCCGGTGCACAACTGAGCAAGAGGACAAGTACATTAGAGTGTCTAGTTTTAGATATGGCTTTTTCTTTGCAACTCTGCCTAGAATGCTAGCATCCCGGAGACGCCTCTTCACTGTTGACGTTGAGACTGGTGTTTTCTTTCAAAAACAAGGAAATGTCTAAGTGACCCCAAACTTTTGAAAGGTAGTGTATATTATTATATATATCTGTCTGTGTGTGTGTATGTGTGTGTGAGGGGGAACATGTGACAGGGAGAGAGAGACATAGAGACAGAAACAGAGAGTGAGAATAACAGTAGTTCAGCAGCTCATTACCCAGTATCCTCCATGATGCAGCCCACCCAGGAGTCAGAGCAGCCACATTCCTCTGTGAGAGAGAACAACACACAACATGTCCGCCAAAGAAACATATGTGCCTAAAATTATTCCAAATTTAAAACATAGATTGTAAAATTAAGATATTTCTAAAAAGGACTGCTTTGTAAATCTGTGAGGCAGAAATGAATGTGCAGTGATGCATTGTGAGCTGGTCTGTGTACTTCTCTTGGCGGCTGGATCCCACTGGATGCCGAGGTTCTGTGCCAAGCTCTGGGAGAGTGATGAAGCCATAGTCCATGTGGTGCCATACTGCAGGTACAAAACATTAGCAGTTACTCGTCTGTTCTGCCATAATAAAACAGTATGATCCTGGACATTAGTCTCACCTCGTTGACCCCTACTCCACGGCTCACAGAGCACATGCCCCCGAAGTACGCTACACTGCTTCGGTGATAGTGGAAGGTCACATTGCTGTGCATCGAAGAGACACAGAGTAACTATCAGACAGACACACAGACAGGCAGTCAGATACAAAGATAGACAGACAGGCAGACAGACAGGTAGACAGACATATGCTGGACATGTGAGTGGTATTCAGCCACCCTTGGAGGAAAAATGAAAGTGGAATGAAAAAGGCTGCTTTGTTGTTAAAGCCAAAGCATTAGGGCCTAGTCCTTTAACGTGATCTACTGATCTGGGAAGACATAAGGGCTCCGTGTGCAAGAGATACTTACTACAGCATCAGTATGGGGTGGCCCTGAGGAACAGGGAGGAGAGAGCACTTACGAGAAGAGGTGCACAGCGTCAGCGTGCTGCTTGATGCTCTGCGGCCGGTACTTAGAGAAATCTTTCAGCATGTCCAGAGGCTTCACACTGATGGGAATCTGGTCCTTGTCCGTCCAGATCTCCGCGGCAACCAGAACCACCCGTGTGTGCAGGTGCTCCTTAAAGATCTGTCATCGGAGCATGTTGGGGTAGTGGGAGAACACAGAGAGAGAGAGAGAGATGGAGAGATCACAGCACAGGAACAGGAGAAAAATACTGGGTGTGAATGATCATCTGTACTGTCTGAGGACAGGACAGGACAGGACAGGACAGGACAGGGGAAACAGCACACTGAGAGCAGGGAGAGACACGGGACAGGGGAAACAGCACACTGGGAGCAAGGAGAGACACGGGACTGTTATTCCACATCCCAGCTACACAGAGCAACAACAAGCACAGTGATACAGTGTACAATCTGAACAGCACAGACACAAGTATGGGGCCGACTGACAGTACAGGAGACTGAGGGTACAGGAGACTGAGGGTACAAGAGACTGAGGATACAAGAGACTGAGGGTACAGGAGACTCAGATTACATGACTCAGATTACATGACTCAGATTACATGACTCAGATTACAGGAGACTCAGATTACAGGAGACTCAGATTACAGGAGACTCAGATTACAGGAGACTCAGATTACAGGAGACTGAGGGAACATGAGACTCAGGGTACATGAGATGAACAGTGTATGACACATGAGGAAGTGGTCAATTCTGGGTTCTACCTCTAGGGGAACTTTAATACAAATGGTAAACAGCTGTTCTCAACAAAAAATAAATATACATTTGATCAATTAATCTGTAAATTCAACGTTTAGATATACTTGTGTTTTGCAAACACAATAATTGATTAAGCTATGATTGATTCAACCGTGATTGCATTGAAAATATTATTTAGTCACACAAGAGCCAGAGAATTAGAATCAGTTCAACATTATTCTAGATTGTTCTGACGGACACCCTGAAACATACACCAGAAAGAGGAGGTGAAGAGCTGAATATCTGCAGTTGAATAAAAGTAATAAAAAAAAATAAAAAAAATTGAATCAGTTCTCAGAGCCAACTGAAGATGTTACTCACAGCATCAACAATGTTCACCACTGACTTGGCAGAGTTCCTGGTGTGCTGCCTGGTCTTGAGTCGCTTATACTGCAGACCACACAAAAAACAACGACACAAATGTTATTCAAAACTATTATTAAGGGGAATATTAATACATTCTTATACAAGCTCCTACAACACCCTTTTAGAAAAGACATACAATATCCATGTTGATTTTTGATGGTCCACACCAACAATAGAATAAGCCTGGTGTTTTCAAATCTGGACGGCGGTTACGTTAGCTAGGATATGAATCACGCATCCACCGCCACATTCAACAGTGTTGCAACCTCTTGTGGGTGTAGCTGGCTAAAGCACAGGACAAGAGAGGAAAAAACAGGTCTCCCTGGTGTTGCTGGAATGTTGAAGAGACTCTTAACAGCAAAATAATGAAACATGGATGAAATATTAATTCATGTTTCCTGTCTTTTGTTTAGATAGTGTTGCTTGGCTTTTGAGGGCACATACCATATTATGGTCACTGACGATCATAATCTCCAAATACTTCATCTCCTCAAATACATTCCGAGGCATCTGAAAAAGCCACAGATTAGTTAACTTTCATAAGACACAGCAATGACAGATTTATAGAGGATGAGAAGAAAATAGAGAATTATATTGTGCTGAATGCAAATTATGTTGTGAAAGAAGCTTGAGGCATTTACATGAATTTAAATTAACAGGTTATAACATGAGGCTATGTAGCACACTAGGTTATAACAAGAGGCTACATAGCACACTAGGTTATAACACAGCAAGGGTGATGAACAGTAGGGTGGAGTGGGTTACATAGCGCACACTAGGTTATAACAAGAGGCTACATAGCACACTAGGTTATAACATGAGGCTACATAGCACACTAGGTTATAACAAGAGGCTACACTAGCACACTAGGTTATAACAACAGCAAGGGTGGAATGAACAGTAGGTGGAGTGGGTTACATAGCACACTAGGTTATAACAAGAGGCTACATAGCAAACTAGGTTATAACACAAGGCTACATAGCACACTAGGTTTATAACACCAAGGCTACATAGCACACTAGGTTATAACACAAGGCTACATAGCATATCTAGGCTTATAACACAAGTCTACATAGCACACTAGGTTCTATAACACAAGGCTACGTAGCACACCTAGGTTATAACACAAGCTACATAGCACAACTAGTTATAACACAAGGCTACATAGCACACTAGGTTATAACACAAGGCTACATAGCACACTAGGTTATAACACAGCAGGGTGGATGAAACAGTAGGTGGAGTGGGTTACATAGCACACTAGGTGTAAGGTAGGGTTAGGGTTACAGTAAGGTTTAGGGTTACAGTAGGTTTACAGTGAGTTAGGGTTTACAAGTAGGGTGTTATGGTAACAGTGGGCGTTACAGTAGGGTTACATTAGGGTTACAGTAGGGTTAGGGTTACAGTAGGGTTACAGTGGGTTAGGGTTACAGTAGGTTTTACAGTAGAGTTGGGTTACAGTAGGTGTAAGGTAGGGTTAGAGTAGGGTTAGAGTTACAGTAGGGTTAGGGTTACAGTAGGGTTATAGGATAGGGTTAGGTAGGGTTAGAGTATGCAGTAGGGTTACAGCAGGGTTACAGTGGGTTTACAGTAGGGTTAGAGTAGGTTTAGGGTGTTACAAGTAGGGTTAGGGTTACAGTAGGGTTAGAGTAGGGTTTAGAGTTACAGTACGGTTAGGGTTACAGTGGGTTTACAGTAGAGTTAGGCGTTACAGTAGGGATAATGTTACAGTAGTGTTAGTGTTACAGTAGAGTTCGGTTTTACAGTAGGGTTATAGGTTATAGTTAGAGTTAAGGCGTTACAGTAGGGTTAAGGGGTTAGGGTAGGGTTTACAGTAGGGGTTACAGAGGGTTAAGTAGGGTTAGGGTTAGGGTAGGGTTAAGAGTAGGGTTAGGGTAGGGTTAGGGTGGGTTAGAGTAGGGTTAGGGTAGGGTTAGGGTAGGGTTAGGGTAGGGTTAAGTAGGGTTATGGGTTAGGGTAGGGTTAGAGTAAGGGTTAGGGTTAGGGTTTAGGGTAGGGTTAGAGTAAAGGGTTAGGGTAGGGTTACAGTAGGGTTAGCGGTTAGGGTAGGGTTAGAGTAAGGGTTAGGGTTAGGGTTAGGGTATGGGTTAGAGGTAGGGTTAGGTGTAGGGTTACAGTAGGGTTAGGGTTAGGGTAGGGTTAG
>NC_036875.1:40520447-40525117 GCF_002910315.2 Salvelinus sp. IW2-2015 | reverse complement strand
GGGAATAGAGTAGTTAGGTTAGGGTTAGGGTAGGGTTTACCAGTAGGGTTAGGGTTAGGGGTAGGGTTTAGAGGTAGGGTTTAGGGTTAGGGTTAGGGTTTAGGTAGGGTTTAGGGTTAGGGTTAGGGTAGGGTAGGAGTTAGAGTAGGGTTAGGGTAGGGTTAGAGTAGGGTTAGGGTTAGTAGGTAGGGTTACAGCAGGGTTACAGTAGGGGTAGGGTTAGGGTAGGGTTAGAGTAGAGTTAGGGTAGGGTTAGAGTAGGGTTAGGGTAGGGTTAGAGTAGGGTTAGGGTAGGGTTACAGTAGGGTTAGGGTAGGGTTAGAGTTAGAGTAGGTGGAGTGTCCCTTTAAGGGATTGATGAGACTTACAGCCCGCTTTCTCCTGCGCTTCAGCCAGGCCATGTCGTCCAGCTCCGACAGCAGCCGCTCGTCCTTCACTGGAGAAACACGGGAACACAGAAACACAATAACAACGGTAGAGAAACACACTGAGGTCTACGGCAGGATACCGATGCCATGCTGGGTTCTGTGGTTCTGTGTCAACAGTCCCAACCTGCGTCAAATACACTAAAGTATTAAGTTGTGGTATGCATTAAGTTCATTTACCTTCCACTCTACTGGGCAAACCAAATCAAGCGCAACACAGATATTTGAAAGTATTTGACATTATGTACTTGACCCAGGTGAGGGAAGTCTAATGTCAACGGTTCTGGAGAGGAGAGGTAGGAGAGGTTCTGGAAGGCCAGGTAGACAGGTCATGAGATTGTTGATGTAAAGTGGTGGAGGGCGGGTGGAGGTTATACAAGATCCAAGATGGCAGTCAGATGCAGAACACCTTACCCAGTTCCTCTGAGTCACTGTTCCACTGGAGGCTGGGCGTCCTGCGCAGTGAGTGGGGCCGTGCGGCTGTATCCTGTGAGGGATGAACCATCAACAGGCCGTCAACAGGGGTGTGATGAGGGTGGAGGGAACAGGCAAGAGGGGTCAAGTTACAGAAGAAGAGGGTATTGGAGGGTATTCCCATTAAACTCCATAACAAGGCACATGATCAGGTTTTCACAACTACAGAGTCAACATCAATCAATATTTAAAGATTGAATACTTGACTACGCTAAAAACATTATCATTACATTATTATTATCCTTACCATTATCATTATCATTCCATTAATCCATTAACATTAATATTACCATTATAATGATCATTTCCATTATCACTGTCTTTTCCATTATTATTATCCTTTCCAGTGTCATTATCATTTCATTATTATTATCCTTTCCAGTGTCATTATCATTTCATTATAATTTCCATTATCACTGTCCTTTCCATTATTATTATCCTTTCCATTATCATTATAATTCCATTATAATTTCCATTATTATTATCCTTTCCATTATCATTATCATTATCCTTTCCATTATCATTATCATTATCCTTTCCATTGTCATTGTCATTCTATTATAATTACAATTTCCATGATCATTATCCTTTCCGTTATCATCATGGACCTTGAATGGGATATAGTGTTCTGGGCTTATGTGACTTTAGAAAAAGATCAATGAGAGATTAGTGAGGGAAAACCATTTCTATACATACAGCACTTTTGTTTCCCGTAGCCACTGTGATTCTACACCTGCATTGCTTGCTGTTTGTTGTTTTAGGCTGGGTTTCTGTACAGCACTTTGTGACATCAGCTGATGTAAGAAGGGCTATATAAATACATTTTATTTTCTTTGTTTGGGGTTTTAGGCTGGGTTTCTGTACAGCACTTTGTGACATCAGCTTTGATTGATTGATATTACCATATGTCCTTCATTATAGTACACCATGGACTTCCTTCAAAAACAAGATTGCCCTTGACATTGAAGTATGGAAATTTTCACTAGATAACCTAATGTGCATTTACAGTAAAAAGGAGGCTTTAGTAAAGGTAAAAGGAGGCTTTAGTAACGGTAAAAGGAAGCTTTAGTAACGGTAAAATGAAAGCTTTAGTAACGGTAAAAGGAGGCTTTAGTAGCGGTAAAAGTAGGCTTTAGTAACGGTAAAAGGAGGCTTTAGTAGTGGTAAAAGGAGGCTTTAGTAGCAGTAAAAGTAGGCTTTAGTAACGGTAAAAGGAGGCTTTAGTAGTGGTAAAAGTAGGCTTTAGTAACGGTAAAAGGAGGCTTTAGTAGTGGTAAAAGGAGGCTTTAGTAAGGTTAAAAGGAGGCTTTAGTAGTGGTAAAAGGAGGCTTTAGTAACGGTAAAAGGAGGCTTTAGTAACGGTAAAAGGAGGCTTTAGTAACGGTAAAAGGAGGCTTTAGTAAAGGTTAAAAGGAGCCTTTAGTAGCGTTAAAAGGAATATTTAATAACGGTAAAAGGAGGCTTTAGTAACGGTTAAAAGGAGGCAAGCGCGTTAAGGCTTAGAACGGTAAAGGAGGCTTTAGTAACGGTAAAAGGAGGCTTTAGTAACGGTAAAAGGAGCTTTAGTAAGGTAAAGGCTTTAGTAAGTAAAAGGATGCTTTAGTAAGGTTTAAAAAGGAGGCTTTAGTAGTGGTAAAACGGAAGGCTTTAGTAATGGTAAAAGGAGGCTTTAAGTAGAGGTAAAAGGAGGCTTTAGTAAGCGTAAAAGGAGGCTTTAGTAAGCGTAAAAAGGGAGGCTTTATACGGTAAAAGGAGGCTTTAGTAGCGGTAAAAGGAGGCTTTAGTAGCGGTAAAAGGAGGCTTTAGTAGCGGTAAAAGGATGCTTTAGTAACGGTAGAAGGAGGCTTAAGTAGCGGTAAAAGGAGGCTTTAGTAGCGGTAAGAGGTGTCACGCCCTGACCTTAAAGATCCTTTATATTCTCTATTTGGTAGGTCAGGGTGTGACTAGGGTGGGAAATCTATGTTTATATTTCTTTGTTAGCCGAGTATGGTTCCCAATCAGAGGTAGCTGTCTATCGTTGTCTCTGATCGGGGATCATACTTAGGCAGCCCTTTTTCCCACTTTCTGTTGTGGGATCTTCTCTTTTTTGTTGCATGTGTGTGCACTCAACAACTTTACGTTCGTTGAGTTGTTTATTGTTTTTGGTGGAACATTTAAAATTAAAGGAAATGTACGCCTACCACGCTGCACCTTGGTCTTCATTTAACGACGGACATAACAAAAGGAGGCTTTAGTAAGGGTAAAAGGAGACTTTAGTAATGGTAAAAGGAGGCTTTAGTAACGGTAAAAGGAGGCTTTAGTAGCGGTAAAAGGAGGCTTTAGTAGCGGTAAAAGGAGGCTTTAGTAACGGTAAAAGGAGGCTTTAGTAAGGTTAAAAGGAGGCTTTAGTAAGGTTAAAAGTGGCAAAAGCGATCCTAGCAGTAGCACAAGTAGAGGTAGAACAATGTTATTTGTGTAGCAAAGATTGTTAAAAACCTAAATGGAAGGAAGAACTTACAATTGAGTGAGTCTGTTGCAAAGGCTCCATTATATAGAGATAGAGTCCATCGTCAAACATTCCGCTGTCAGGCAAAGGCAGGTGGAACGAGAGGCAAAGTGAAGAGAGAAGACAGGGGAAACGAGAGGCAAAGTGAAGAGAGAGGACAGGAGGAACGAGAGGCAAAGTGAAGAGAGAAGACAGGGGGAACGAGAGGCAAAGAGAAGAGAGAAGACAGGGGGAACGAGAGGCAAAGTGAAGAGAGAAGACAGGAGGAACGAGAGGCAAAGAGAAAAGAGAAGACAGGGGGAAACGAGAGGCAAAGAGAAGAGAGAAGACAGGGGGAACGAGAGGCAAAGAGAAGAGAGAAGACAGGGGGGAACGAGAGGCAAAGAGAAGAGAGAAGACAGTCAATACTGAGTCAATAGCAGCTGTAGAGAGCACAGATGAATCTCCACACATATTCCAGGCACGGATTATTATATATAAAACTGCTGCTGTTTCTTCACTTACTGCAGCCCATTGCAGGTAGACAAGGCCACGTGGGAATGATCTTTCCCCCTCACCTGGCCGTGGTAGTAACAGTGCTCACCACCCTGAGGGAACACAGAAACAGCACTTAAACAACACTTACACAACACTTCACATCACAGCAACCTACTGTGGAGAACAGGGGGTACATGATGATTGGAACACCACTCCATGGGTTTGGAGTGGTCTTCTATAAGACATTCAACAAACAAATATATACACATACTAATCCATCTATACAATCTGGAATATTCTTCAGATGAAGTACCTTTGTGTATTTGCTGCATTATTGCAACTGTGTTGTAATACTGTTATTTCAGTTGGGAGGACTATACTTTTCTCCAATACAGTACATCTTCTGCAGCCTGGTTAACGAAATCAGCCCACATCTGGGAAAAATACATTTCTGGAGTGTGGGCCTCAAACTAGACTGTTCTCTTCAGACCTCAATGATCCACATCTCTCTCTCTCTCTCTCTCTCTCTCTCTTTTTCTCTCTCTCTGAAAGACCATCCCACGCTGCATAGCTACTGCAGAGCGCCAGTCTCTCCCTTCCCTGTCACGTGATCTGGGTTGCAGCCAGGCAGGCAGGAGAGGCAGGAGGCTGCAGGGGAGCAGAGTGGAGGCATGCTGAGTCAGCTAACTCCACTGTGCCCAGCCCAGCCCTCAGCCCCTGAGCCCAGCTCTTAGCCTAGCCCTCAGCCCTTCAGCCCAGCCCACAGCCCCTCAGCCCCTGAGCCCAGCCCGTAGCCTAGCCCTCAGCCC
>NC_036875.1:40506424-40520108 GCF_002910315.2 Salvelinus sp. IW2-2015 | reverse complement strand
CCTCAGCCCCTGAGCCCAGCCTTAGCCTAGCCTAAGCCCCTCAGCCCAGCCCACAGCCCCTCAGCCCCTGCAGCCCTAGCCTTTAGCCTAGCCCTCAGCCCTAGCCCTCAGCCCCTCAGCCCCTCAGCCCAGCCCTCAGCCCTCAACCCATCAGCCCCTCAGCCCATCAGGCATCAGCCCCTCAGCCACTCAGCCCCAGCCCCTCAGCTACTATGGACAATGGCCATATTATTTATTTGAATGTCCTGTGAACTCCAGAGGTCCTGTCGACATGGTACAACTGAATAGTCTTTAAGAGTTTTTTGCTAATATTTACTTTAACTATCCACTTGTTACTTTGATTGGCCCTAATCAGCCACCGTAAAACAAACCAAATCCATTCTTTACCAGCTGTAGGCCCTGTATCTTCCACTGGGAACCAATTAGGCTCTGCCCGAAAAAAAGGTAAATGAAAACAGGTACCCAAACAGAGTGTGTTGTCTGCCTGGAGATGTTACCTTTGATAGAACAGGTTTGCCCTCCTCATAGTGGATCTCCACATAATCCGACGACAACAAGTCACTGCGAAGGAGAAAAGAAGGGCGTGGGTTAGTATCTGTTTGTGATGACCTTGCTGCCCTAAACCTCTGGCTTTGGTCTGATTCTAGAACCGTGTGACTCACGTTTTCTTGTGGCTTACATGGAGAGTTCATCCTGTTTAACAGCTGAACAACAGTTCAACAATCAATCACAAACCTTTAGATAATCTTATTCAAACCCCACAGGTTCAAATACACCCACGTCAACATAAATACACCCCGTCATCTCACAGTTAAAGGTAAGCTTAAACGTTGCTTCTGTGCAGCTATAGGAAGACTAGGTAAGATTCTGCATCAGTATGTAAGATGCTGCATCAGTATGTAAACTGCTGCATCAGTATGTAATCTGCTGCATCCGTATGTAAGCTGCCGCATCAGTATGTAAGCTGCTGCATCAGTAGGTAAGATGCTCTATCAGTAGGTAAGATGCTGCATCAGTAGTGAGATGCTGCATCAGTAGGTTAAGATGCTGCATCAGTAGGTAGGATGCTGCATCAGTATGTAAGCTGTGTCATCAGCGGGGTAAGATGCTGCATCAGTATGTAACAATGCTGCATCAGTAGGTAAGATGCTGCATCAGTATGTAAGCTGCTGCATCAGTAGGTAAGATGCTTGCATCCAGTATGTAAGCTGCTGCATCAGTAGGTAAGATGCTCTATCAGTAGGTAAGATGCTGCATCAGTATGTAAGGCTGCTGCATGCAGCAGAAAGATGCTGCTCAGTAGTAAGATGCCTGCATCAGTAGGTAGAGCTGCATCGGTAGGTAAGATGGCTGCATCAGTATGTAAGCTGCTGCATCAGCGGGTAAGATGCTGCATCAAGTATGTAAGCTGCTTGCATCAGTAGGTAAGATGCTGCATCAGTATGTATCTGTTGCATCAGTAGCGGTAAGCTGCTCATCAGTATGTAAGATGCTGCATCAGTATGTAAGCTGCTTGCATCAGCAGGTAAGATGCTGCATCAGCGGGTAAGATGCTGCATCAGTTTTGTAAGCTGCTGCGATCAGTAGGTACGATGCTGCATCAGTATGTAAAATGCTGCATCAGCAGGTAAAGATCGCTGCATCCAGTATGTAAAATGCTGCATCAGCAGGCAAGATGTTGCATCAGTATATAAGCTGCTGCTCAGTAGGTAAATGCTGCATCAGTATGTTTAAATGCTGCATAAACAGCAGGTAAAATGCTGCATCAGTAGTAAGATGCTGCATCAGCGGGTTAGATGCTGCATCAGTAGGTAAGCTGCTGCATCAGTGGGTAAGCTGCTGCATCAGTAGGTACGATGCTGCATCAGTATGTAAAATGCTGCATCAGCGTAAGATGCTGCATCAGTATGTAAAATGCTGCATCAGCAGGTAAGATGCTGCATCAGTATATAAGCTGCCTGATCAGTACGTAAAATGCTGCATCAGTATGTAAAATGCTGCATCAGCAGGTAAAATGCTGCATCAGTAGGTAAGATGCTGCATCAGTGGGTTAAGAGTGCGCATCAGTGGGTAAGATGCTGCATCCGCGGGTAAGATGCTGGCATCCGCGGGTAAGATGCTGCATCAGCAGGTACGATGCTGCATCAGCGGGTTAGACGCTGCATCAGCGGGTTAGATGCACCAGATCCTTTTTTGTGGAGCTGCCAGGTGTCAGAAGCTGCTAGGATACTGGGTGGAGGAGTCAAGCGCAGAGAGCAGTGATTTTCAGAACGTGGATTTTATTTTCTGTCGACAGGGAAAACGATCATGCCCAAACACACGGGCGCATGAAAATAACAGTCCAAAAACACACAGGACTAAACTGTCCGGAAAATATAGAATCCACATAAAATCCAACACCAAATAACAGAGAACAAGCCCGCACAAAGCCAGCGGGCCTACTGCCCTTAAATAGCCTACCCACAAAACTAAACTCAAAACAGGTGCACCCAATCAGCCCAAACTACAGAAACAAAAAGAAGGGAATCGATGCAGCGAGTAGGCCGCGTGACGACGACCGCCGAGCGCCGCCGAACAGGAAGAGGCACCATCTTCGGCGGGATTCGTGACACCAGGTGTTAAAGACTGTACCAATAAAACATTATAAGATAGATACTGTAGGTATAACACAGTAAGGTACATACTCTGAAACCATTTTGAAAGTCAGTCAACACACAGTGGTGACAGCCAGCGTACAAATGGGATCCAGAATCCATCACAAAAGCTGTCATTTACAGAGCCAACAGGTGAAGTGCTCGTTGGAGTTCACAACAATGTCAAAATCTATTCTAACCCTTGAAAAACATTTAAAAGCAAGAAAATATCTAAAACATGTTCACTATTTCACAAATGCATTGATTAGAAAGAAAATCCCATGACAGGCAAAAGACATAGAAAGAACATCAACGACAGGCATGGCATTGATATAAGTAACCAAGCAAAATGTATCCCCTTTCAACATGGTGTCAATGAAGCATGACATGATAAATGATTGTTTGAGGCCTTTGGGTTCACCTTGAGTCCCGCTATCCTCCAGCCTGTTCCCACCGTCTGACTCAGCAAGCCATGCCACACCACACAGTTACACACAGTCAATATGTTAGCTGACCACTGACTTCAAGAGACTGCCATTTCTGCCACAATGGCACTTTTCAAGGTAACCTTGTAGATCTAATTGAACACACCCTCCCAACCCAGACATACAGCACCTTTTGCTGCAGACAAGTAGAAACAAAAATTAGAAATGTCTTTCGAAATGTGTGTTGTCTGACATGTTTTTGATGATGCTCAGCGAGTGGGCAGGAAGTCCTGTACACAGTTAGGTGTAGAAGAGAGTGAGAGAGAGAGAGAGAGGAGGAGAGAGAGAGAGAGAGAGAGGAGAGAGGAGAGAGAGAGAGAGAGAGAGAGAGAGAGAGAGAGAGAGAGAGATAGAGAGAGAGAGAGAGAGAGAGAGAGAGAGAGAGAGAGAGAGAGAGAGGATGAGAGAGAAGAGAGAGAGAGAGAGAGAGAGAGAGAGAGGAGAGAGAGAGAGGAGAGGAGGAGAGGGAGAGAGAGAGAGAGAGAGAGAGAGCGAGAGGAGAGGGGAAAAGGAGAGAGAGAGAGAGAGCGAGAGCAGAGGAGAGAGAGATCGAGAGAGAGAAGAGGGATGGAGAGAGAAAGAGAGTGTCGGAGCACCAGTGAAGGGCTATTTTTTAGCTTGATGGAGGAGGCAGGGGGAGAGAGAGAGAGAGAAAGTTAGAGAGAGAGAATAGAGAGAAGAGATGGAGAGAGAAGAGAGAGAGAGAGAGAGAGAGAGTGAGAGGATGTGGAGAGAGAGATGGAGAAAAAGTGAGAGAGATGGAGAGAAAGTGTAAGAGAGAGAGAGAGAGAGAAAGAAAGAGAGAGAGATCGAAGAGAGAAAGAGAGAGTGAGATGGAAGAAAGTGAGAAATACAGATAAAGAGAGAGAGGAGAGAAGAGAGAGATGAGATGAGGGGGGGGGTGCAGCATTGCAGAGTCTGGTGGGCTGGATCAGTGGAATGCAAAGATGTGTGTGTGTGTACGTGAGTGGAGTGTGTGGAGAAGGGATGCCGGAGGAAGTACATGTCGCAGTGTGCAATGTATAGTCAGTGTGTATGAGTGTTTATGTGTGTGTGGCTAAAGAGGAGGGAGTCCTTCCCTGAGGTCTTTGAGTCCACAGGAGACTGACAATGCAGTGTTAGAAGAGAGGGGGAGACCAGCAACTGCAGGAGGTTCTGGGGCCTGGCGTCGGACCAGCTCCAGCACAAATTCACTGACACGTGATGCTGTCATTGCTATGTCTCTGACAGATGGAAATAATCAGCTCTTCTCAGAATTGAATAGTGATGCTTATGGGAGAGGAAGGGCAAGTTCTGCAGCCAAGACCCAGACACACTGAATGACTGAAGCAGTCCAAGATCAATGCTTATTAAAACACAGAGGTATTATGAGTCCAATAAATACTCAATCTACAATACATTAAACCATCTGCATATAGGGGTTCTATGAAAACTATATTGGATAAATCCATTTTAAATTCAATAACTTTTTAGCAGCATCCCTTTTGATGTAAACAAAACTTTCCATAAATGTTTGCAAGTGATGGAAGGAAAAATCGATAAAGTTACATATCGGGATAGTATTTTTGACGATATGTTGTATAGTTTTGACAATATCTCAACATTATTTTTGTGCTAGTAGGCTGGAACTGCACTGAATTCTTCCTTCATAGCTTGCTCTCCATCTTTTTTTTAAAAACTGAACCAAAATATACACGCAGCATGTAAAGTGTTGGTCCCATATGAGCTGAAATAAAAGATCACAGAAATATTCCATACATGTACGTACCAAAAAGCTTATTTCTCTCAAATGTTGTGCACAAATGTGGTTACATCCCTGTTAGTGAGCATTTCTCCTTTGCCAAGATAATCCATCCACCTGGCAGGTGTGGCATATGAAGAAACTGATTAAACAGCATGGTCATTACACAGGTGCACCTTGTACTGGGGACAATAAAAGGCCACTAGAAAATGTGTTGCTTTGTCACACAACACAATGCCACAGATGTCTCAAATTTTGAGGGCGCCTGCAATTGTCATACTGACTGCAGGAATGTCCACCAGAGCTGTTGCCAGAGAATGTAATGTTTATTTCTTTACCATAAGCCGCCTCCAACGTCCTTTTAGAGAATTTGGCAGTATGTCCAACCGGCCTCACAACCGCAGTCCACATGTAACCATGCCAGCCTAGGACCTGCACATCTGGCTTCTTCACCTGCAAGATCGACTGAGACCAGCCACCTGGAGACAGCTGAGGAAACTGTGTTTTTGCACAACCGAAGAATTTCTGCACTAACTGTCAGAAACCGTCTCAAGGAAGCTCATCCGTGTGCTCATCATCCTCACCAGGGTCTTGACCTGACTTCAGTGGGATAATGCTCACCTTCGATGGCCATTGGCATGCAGGAGAAGTGTGCTCTTCACGGATGAATCCCGGTTTCAACTGTACCGGGCAGATGGCGTTGTGTGGGTGAGCGGTTTTCTGATGTCAACGTTGTGAACAGAGTGTCCCATGGTGGCAGTGGGGTTATGGTATAGGCAGGCATAAGCAATGGACAACGAACACAATTGCATTTTATTGATGGCAATTTGAATGGACAGAGATACTGTGACGAGATCCTGAGGCCCATTGTAGTGCCATTCATCCGCCACCATCACCTCATGTTTCAGCATGATAATTCACGCCCACATGTCGCAAGGATCTGTACACAATTCCTGGAAGCCGGAAATGTCCCAGTTCTTCCATGGCCTGCATACTCACCAGACATGTCACCCATTGAGCATGTTTGGGATGCTCTGGAACAACATTTACAACAGCATGTTCCAGTCCCTGCCAATATCCAGCAACTTCACAAAGCAGGAGTGGGACATCATTCCACAGGCCACAATCAACAGCCCGATCAACTCTATGTGAAGGAGATGTGTAGCGCTGCATGAGGCAAATAGTGGTCACACCAGATACTGACTGGTTTTCTGATTCACACCCTACCTTTTTTAAGGTATATGTGACCAGCAGATACATATCTGTATTCCCAGTCATGTGAAATCCATAGATTAGGGCCTAATGAATTTATTTAAATTGACTGATTTCCTTATATGAACTGTAACTCAGTAAAATCTTTGAAATTGTTTCATGTTGCATTTATATCAAATCAAATCAAATCAAATTTTATTAGTCACATACACATGGTTAGCAGATGTTAATGCGAGTGTAGCGAAATGCTTGTGCTTCTAGTTCCGACAATGCAGTAATAACCAACAAGTAATCTAACCTAACAATTCCACAACTACTACCTTATACACACACACAAGTGTAAAGGGATAAAGAATATGTACATAAAGATATATGAATGAGTGTGGTACAGAACGGCATGGCAAGATGCAGTAGATGGTATAGAGTACGGTATATACATATGAGATGAGTACTGTAGGGTATGTAAACATAAAGTGGCATAGTTTAAAGTGGCTAGTGGTACATGTATTACATAAAGATGGCAAGATGCACTAGATGATATAGAGTACAGTATATACATATGAGATGGGTAATGTAGGGTATGTAAACATTATATTAAGTGGCATTGTTTAAAGTGGCTAGTGGTACATTTTTACATAATTTCCATCAATTCCCATTTTAAAGTGGCTGGAGTTGAGTCAGTATGTTGCAGCGGCCGCTAAATGTTAGTGGTGGCGTTTAACAGTCTGATGGCCTTGAGATAGAAGCCTGTTTTTCAGTCTCTCGGTCCCTGCTTTGATGCACCTGACTGACCTCGCCTTCTGGATGATAGCGGGGTGAACAGGCAGTGGCTTGGGTGGTTGTTGTCCTTGATGATCTTTATGGCCTTCCTGTGACATCGGGTGTGTTAGGTGTCCTGGAGGGCAGGTAGTTTGCCCCCGGTGGTGCGTTCTGCAGACCTCACTACCCCTCTGGAGAGCCTTACGGTTGTGGGCGGAGCAGTTGCCGTACCAGGCGGTATACAGCCCGACAGGATGCTCTCGATTGTGCATCTGTAGAAGTTTGTGAGTGCCTTTGGTGACAAGCCGAATTTCTTCAGCCTCCTGAGGGGTTGAAGAGGCGCTGCTGCGCCTTCTTCACAACGCTGTCTGTGTGGGTGGACCAATTCAGTTTGTCCGTTGATGTGTACACCGAGGAACTTAAAACTTTCCACCTTCTCCACTACTGACCCGTCGATGTGGATAGGGGGGTGCTCCCTCTGCTGTTTCCTGAAGTCCACAATCATCTCCTTTGTTTGTTGACGTTGAGTGTGAGGTTATTTTCCTGACACCACACTCGAGGGCCCTCACCTCCTCCCTGTAGGCCGTCTCGTCGTGTTGGTAATCAAGCCTACCACTTAGTGTCATCCGCCAAACTTGATGATTGAGTTGGAGGCGTGCATGGCCACGCAGTCGTGGGTGAACAGGGAGTACAGGAGAGGCTCAGAACGCACCCTTGTGGGCCCCAGTGTTGAGATCAGCGGGGTGGGAGATGTTGTTACCTACCCTCACCACCTGGGGGCGGCCCCGTCAGGAAGTCCAGGACCCAGTTGCACAGGCGGGGTCGAGACCCAGGGTCTCGAGCTTGATGACGAGTTTTGGAGGGTACTATGGTGTTAAATGCTGAGCTGTAATCGATGAACAGCATTCTCACATGGGTATTCCTCTTGTCCAGATGGGTTAGGGCAGTGTGCAGTGTGGTTGCGATTGCGTCGTCTGTGGACCTATTTGGGTCGGTAAGCAAATTGGAGTGGGTCTAGGGTGTCCGGTAGGGTGGAGGTGATATGGTCCTTGACTAGTCTCTCAAAGCACTTCATGATGACGGAAGTGAGTGCTACGGGGCGGTAGTCGTTTAGCTCAGTTACCTTAGCTTTCTTGGGAACAGGAACAATGGTGCCCTCTTGAAGCATGTGGGAACAGCAGACTGGGATAAGGATTGATTGAATATGTCCGTAAACCACACCAGCCAGCTGGTCTGCGCATGCTCTGAGGACGCGGCTGGGAATGCCGTCTGGGCCTGCAGCCTTGCGAGGGTTAACACGTTTAAATGTTTTTCTCACCTCGGCTGCAGTGAAGGAGGACCCGCAGGTTTTGGTAGGGGGCGTGTCAGTGGCACTGTATTGCTCTCAAAGCGGGCAAGAAAGTTGTTTAGCCTGTCTGGGAGCAATACATCCTGGTACCACGACGGGGCTGGTTTTCTTTTTGTAATCCGTGATTGACTGTGGACCCTGCCACATACCTCTTGTGTCTGAGCTGTTGAATTGCGACTCGATTTTGTCTCTGTACTGGACTTAGCCTGTTTGATTGAAATATTGATATATTTGCTCAGTGCAAATAGGGAGCCAATTGTTTTCAGCACTTTTATTTCCTTTGTCTGAACAAAATTAGTTTTTCTCATGGCTCTCTCTTGTCCCTCTGCAGCAGACATATAGTCAGCAATATGTTTTGAACATCGAATCGCAATAAAATCACAGTATTGAAAGCCTCCTGAGTGGCGCAGCGGTCTAAAGCACTGCATCACAGCCAGGTTTGATTCCAGGCTGTGTCAGAGTCCCATAGGGCGGTGCACAATTGGCCAGCTCGTAAAGCTGGGGGGGCTTTACTTGGCTCATTGTGCTCTAGTGACTCCTGTTGACCAAGGATGGGTCTTGAGGAGCTATTAAGGTTGCAGCTAGCCTAGCTGTTAGCTAGCTCCATATCAACCTATTACACAACATGGCCTACCACTTTGAAGATGCAAAATATTTTTTAGTGAAACAAATAAGAAATAAGACAAAAATTCAGAAAACTTGAGCGTGCATAACTATTCACCACCCCAAAGTCAATACTTTGTAGATCCACCTTTTGCAGCAATTACAGTTGCAAGTATCCTGGGTATGTTTCTATAAGCTTGGCACATCTAGCCATTGGGATTTTTGCCCATTCTTCAAGGCAAAACTGCTCCAGCTCCTTCAAGTTGGATGGGTTCTGCTGGTGTACAGCAATCTTTAAGTCATACCACAGATTCTCATTTGGATTGAGGTCTGGGCTTTGACTAGGCCATTCCAAGACATTTAAATGTTTCCCCTTAAACCACTCGAGTGTTGCTTTAGCAGTATGCTTAGTGTCATTGTCCTGTTGGAAGGTGAACCTCTGTCCCAGTCTCAAATCTCTGGAAGACTGAAGCAGGTTTCCCTCAAGAAATTCCCTGTATTTAGCACCATCCATCATTCCTTCAATTCTGATCAGTTCCCCAGTCCTTGTTGATGAAAAACATCCCCACAGCATGATACTGCCACCACCATACTTCACTGTGGGGATGGTATTCTCGGGGTGATGAGAGGTGTTGGGTCTGCGCCAGACATAGTGTTTTCCTTGATGACCAAAAAGCTCAATTTTGGTCTCATCTGATCAGAGTCCCTTCTTCCATATGTTTGGGGAGTCTCCCACATGCCTTTTGGCGAACACCAAACATGTTTGCTCATTTCTTACTTTAAATAATGGCTTTTTTTCTGGCCACTCTTCCGTAAAACCCAGGTCTGTGGAGTGTACGGCTTAAAGTAGTCATATGGACAGATACTTCAATCTCCACTGTGGAGCTTTGCAGCTCGTTCAGGGTTATCTTTGGTCTCTTTGTTGCTTCTCTGATTAATTCCCTCCTTGCCTGGTCCGCGAGTTTTGGTGGGCGGCCCTCTCTTGGCAGGTTTGTTGTGGTGCTATATTCTTTAAAAAATGTAATAATGGATTTAATGGGGCTCCGTGGGATGTTCAAAGTTTCTGATATTTTTTTTATAACCCAACCCTGATCTGTACTTCTCCACAATTTTGTCCCTGACCTGTTTGGAGAGCTCCTTGGTCTTCATGGCGCTGCTTGCTTGGTGGTGCCCCTTGCTTAGTGGTGTTGCAGACTCTGGGGCCTTTCAGAACAGGTGTATATATACTGAGATCATGTGACAGATCATATGACACTTAGATTGCACACAGGTGGACTTTATTTAACTAACTGTGTGACTTCTGAAGGTAATTGGTTGCACCAGATCTTATTTAGAGGATTCATTGCAAAGGGGGTGAATACATATGCACGCACCACTTTTCTGTTTTTTATTTTGGGGAATTTCTTGAAACAAGCTATTTTTTTCATTTCACTTCACCAATTTGGACTATTTTGTGTATGTCCATTACATGAAATCCAAATAAAAATCCATTTAAATTACATGTTATAATGCAACAAAATAGGAAAAACACCAAGGGGGATGAATACTTTTGCAAGGCACTGTATATCTTCCTTAACGAGGACTATCCTGAAGCTGTGCGCCAGAAGAGGAAAGAACTGATCCCAGTCATGAAAGCTGCCAGAGTGCGTGGGGACATGGCTTACATCTGCTATGACAGGCTCATTGTCCACCCACTCTCCCTCCCAGAAGCCTGGAGGGGATGAGAGAGCCAAGCCTATGGGTTCGTAGCTTCAACCCCGCACGCACGCACGCACACACACACACACACACACACACACACACACCACACACATGATTAATGGACTGCTAACTGCTATGTTTTTTTTTTTATCTTGCTTTGCTTGCTCTTTTCAGTATTATGTCTATCTCTGATAAACTACCCAGGAAAGGGCTGAAAATAGCCCATATTAATGTATGTAGCCTTATAAATAAGGTTCATGAAATCAGTAACTTGCTAGCATCAGATAACATTAATATATTAGCAATTTCTGAGACTCACTTAAATAATTAATTTGATGATGCAGCAGTAGCAAAACAAAGACATAACATAGACATAGAAGAGACAGAAATGCTTACGGGGGAAGTTTTGCTGTATATATTTAGAGCCATGTCCCTGTAATGCTTAGAGAAGATCTTATATCAAGTGTTATTGAAGTGTTGTGGATGCAGGTTCACTTGGCACATCTAAAGCCTTTTCTTTTGGAGTGTTTCTATAGGCCACCAAGTGCGAACAGTCAGCCTCTAAATTTATATGTGTGAAATGCTTGAAAATGTATGTTATGTAAACAGGGAGGTCTATTTTCTTGGGGACCTGAATATTGACTGGTTTTCATCAAGCTGTCCGCTCAAGAGGACGCTTCTAACTGTAACCAGTGCCTGAAATCTGGTTCAGGTTATTAATCAACCTACCAGGGTSTTRACAAACACTACAGGGACAAGATCATCCACATGCATCAATCACATTTTTACTAATYCTGTAGAYCTTTGTTCTAAAYCTGGATCACAATATAGTGGCTATATCCGGGAAAGCCAAAGTTCCAACAGCTGGGCCTAAAATAATTTATAAGAGATCATACAAAAGATTTTGCTGTGACTTCAGTGGATGATGTTAAAAATATTTGTTGGTCTGATGTGATTAATGAGGAGCATCCAGATGCTGCACTTGATGAATTTATGAAATGACTTCTTCTAATTATTGGTAAACATGGACCTGTTAAGAAACTGACTGTTAGAACTGTTAAGGCTCCATGGATTGATGAGGAATTGAAAAACTGTATGGTTGAAAGAGATGAGGCAAAAGAAGTGGCTAATAAGTCTGGCTGTACATCTTACTTCAAATTGAGAAATGATGTGACTAAACTCAAAAAAAAGAAGAAGAAACTGTATTATGAAGCCAAGATCAATGATGGAAAAATACTTTGGAGTACTTTAAATGAAATAGTGTGCAGAAAGACATTCAACTCCATCTTTCATCGAATCAGACGGCTTATTCGTCACAAAACCATTTGATGTTGCCAATTATTTTAATGATTACCTCATTGGAAAAGTGGGCAAATTTAGGCAGGAAATCCCAACAACGAACAGTGAGCCATCGTATTCATGCATTGCAAGTTTAAATTCTGTAAAGTTAGCGTGGGAGAGGTCGAAAAATGATTGTTATCGATCAATAATGACAAACCTCCTGGCATTGACAATTGACAAAAATGGAAAGCTACTGAGGATGGTAGATGACTCTATAGCCACTTCTATCTGTCATATCTTTAATCTGAGCCTAGAGGAAAGTCTTTGTCATCAGGCCTGGAGGGAAGCAAAAGTCATTCCACTACCCAAGAGTGGTAAAGTGGCCTTTACTGGTTGTCACAACAGAGCTATTAGCTTGCTTCCAGATCTTAGCAAACTTTTAGAYAAAGTGGTGTACAATGCTATTTCTTTTGTAAACAAATGAACAACAGACGTTCAGCACGCTTATAGAGAAGGGCACTCAACATGTACTACTGCACTGACACAAATGACTGATGATTGGGTGAAATAAATTGATAATAAGAAGATTGTGGGAGCTGTACTGTTAGATATTATTGTCCATAACCTGCTGATGATTGCACCATATATACGCATCAGCAACCACAACTAATGGAGTCACTGAAACACTTAACAAAGAGATACAGTCTGTTTTGGAATGGGTGGCCAGTAATAAACTGGTCCTGAACATCTCTAAAACTAAAAGCATTGTATTTGGTACAAAACACTCCCTAAGCTCTAGACCTCAGCTGGATCTGGTAATGAATGGTGTGTCTGTTGAACAAGTTGAGGAGACTAAATTACTTGGCGTTACCTTAGATTGTAAACTGTCATGGTTAAAACATATAGATGCAATGGTTGTAAAGATTGGGAGAGATCTGGCCGTAATAAAGAGATGCTCTGCTTTTTTGACACCACATTCCAAAAAAGCAAGTCCTGCAGGCTCTAGTTTTGTCTAATCTTGATTATTGTCCAGTCGTGTGGTCGAGTGCTGCAAGGAAAGACCTAGTTAAGCTGCAGCTGGCCCAGAACAGAGCAGCACGTCTTGGTCTTCATTGTAATCAGAGGGCTGATATTAATACTGTAAATACCAGTCTCTCTTGGCTAAGAGTTGAGGAGAGACTGACTGCATCACTTCTTCTTTTTATAAGAAACAATGTGTTGAAAATCCCAAATTGTTTGCATAGTCAACTTACACACAGCTCTGACACACACACTTACCCCATCAGACATGCCACCAGGGGTCTTTTCATAGTCTCCAAATCCAGAACAAATTCAAAAAAAGCGTACAGTATTATATAGAGCCCTAACTGCATGGAACTTCCTTCCATCTCATATTGTTCAAATAAACAGCAAACCTGGTTTCAATAAACAGATAAAGCAACACCTCACAGCACAACTTCTCTCCCCTATCTGACCTAGATAGTTGGTGTGTATGTATTGATATGTAGGCTACATGTGCCTTTAAAAAATGATTGTCATTTTGTCCTTGAGCTGTTCTTGTCTATTAATGTTCTGTATTATGTCATGTTTCATGTCTACACCTTGCTTTGGCGTTGTTTACAAACCATAAGCAGAACGTACGACCAAAGATAGTGGTAACCTTTCGTCTTGTTACGGGTGTCGTCCTCCTCTTCCTCGGAAGAGGAGAGGAGAGAAGGATCGGTGGACCAATATGCAGCGAGGTAATTAGACATAAATGATATTTATTGAAACACGAAGACGAAATACGAAAACACTTGGAAATTACAAAATAACAAACACGACGTAGACAGACCTAAACTACGAACTTACATGAAACGAAGAACACATGAACAGGAACGACCGAGACGAGACAGTACCGTGTGGTGCAACAAACACAGAC